>NC_048591.1:17140000-17325000 GCF_013265735.2 Oncorhynchus mykiss | reverse complement strand
GAGAGGAGAGACACAGAGAGAGGAGAGACAGAGAGAAAGGAGAGACAGAGAGAGAGGAGAGACAGGGACAGAGAGAGAGGAGAGACAGAGAGAAAGGAGAGACAGAGAGAGAGGAGAGACAGGGACAGAGAGAGAGGGGAGACAGAGAGAAAGGAGAGACAGAGAGAGAGGAGAGACAGGGACAGAGAGAGAGGGGAGACAGAGAGAGAGGAGAGACAAAGAGAAAGGTTCTGGTTAGCAGCTAGCAACTCAGGCAGCCATCAAGTCATAATGACAAAGTGAGTAACAGTGGCTTGTGTCCCAAATGACACCTATACTGTGCAATACTTTTGACCAGGGCCCATAGGGTTCTGGTCAAAGGTAGTTCAATTTATAGGGAATAGGGTGCCATTTGAAACACAGTCAGCCAGTCAGTCGGCTGCTCTGGAAAATGACCAACAACATTCTCATTTGCATATTAATTAAAACTGAAACTGCCTTTGTATTGAAGTTGGCCACTCACACAAATTCAATGTACATTCTCACTGCATAACACACACACCACCACATCCTTCATCCACTTATACACACCCCTCACAGGTCCTCCATGACCGACCAGTGTCCTAACCTCATTCCCAACTCTCCCACTGTGTTTTAGACCTAGTCAATTATTCATCCCCCTAATTATACTTTAGTTTAAGGTTTTGACACACCCTGCTACACACACACAGTAGGAGGAGACAGTGAGTTGGGGGGATGGAATTTTGGGGGAGACAATGAGGGTTAGGAGTAGAGAGGAAGGTTTAGGGGGAGGGGTGAGTTGGGTTGGGGAGAGGGAGGGATGTTTGGGGGCATAGGGAAAGTTGGGGGAGAGAGAGAGTGATGTTTAAGGGGAGGGGAGGGATGTTTGGGGGAGACAGGAAAATGCCATTTATTGGTTAATTTCCTGCAGTAAATAGATGTCAGCTCTGTGCCCCCAAGCCTCTCTGATTAAACCATTGATGAGAACACACACATAAACACACACACAAACACGTGCGGTAGGATTAGGAAGGGTAACGACTCTCCATCAATATTTTAGCATCTAATTACCACAGCAGAGGTCTGGGACAAAGGTTGCAGCCAGGGAGACCTAGCGTAAGTTGTGTGTATGAACGTGTTTGAATATGAAAACACAGATATAGAACAGCAATTCTGGAAAACATAAATGTATACTTCTTCTTGTACACACACACACACACACACGCACACACACACACACGCACACACACACATGCACACGCACACACGCACACGCACACGCACACACACACACACACAGAGAGAGAGAGAGAACAGAACAGAGAGAGAAAGAGAGGGAGGAGAGAAAGACAGAGATGAAAATAAAATCAGAGAGTCAGAAGGAGAGGCAGAAGGAAAGAAGGAGATATAATCCATTCCCTTCATTCTCTGAGCGACGCCAGTCATTGTTGTTGATCACCTGAGTGTGGGCTTCTGAGAAACAGCCTGTCTGTAATTCCATCGCCTCCACCAGTGAGGACACAGACTTTTATAGTTTTATAGGTCAGAGGGGAAGAGAGACAAAGAGACTGACTCTGGGACCTCGTCAGTACACTAAAAACACCATATTACCCCATCCCACCCACTAGTGGATACCGCCAAATCCAATCACATTGCACAGTATAATACAATGCAATATACATTCCAGAAAACCATTATAAAAGTACATTGAACCCGCCCTCAGCTGTACATACTGCCGCCCTAAGACCCTATACCTCCTGAAATAACCCAACAGGGAGGGAGAGAGAGAAAAAGAGAGACAGAGGGAGAGAGAGAGAGAGAGAGAGAGAGAGAGAGAGAGAGAGAGAGAGAGAGAGAGAGAGAGAGAGAGAGAGAGAGAGAGAGAGAGAGAGAGATGCACAGCAAGGAAAAGGATACAGGATATTAGGCTAACCCCCATTGCCCCCATTAAAACTAAATTCTAATCAACACTCTCACGCAACACCAAAACTGTCAGACTGATAAACCAATCAACTGATAGAAGAGAGCGAGATAGAGAGACAGAGATGTATAGAGGGTGTATAATGACTAGCCGGGATCTGCTCACAATAAGACTAATGGAATGAGTTTATGGCGATGTAAAGCCTCTGATTTGAACTGATTTAAACTCCTGTAGCTAAGTTTGGGGCTAATTAACTCTGGGGTTGAACCAGAAACTCAGAATTTCTTAATAACTTCTGACCAAGGCTCGCTACCCACTGTGCCAATAGAGGTAACAGTAACACCTTACTTAGAGTAGTGATATGTTGCATTCGTGTAGAATACATTCTTTATGCCATGCATATAAAGGCTTCCTGTTGCTACATATCACCAAAGTGAGAAGTGTTACTGAATTCTTAGGCAGATACAGTACCCAATGCACTGTGCCAGTCGAGTTAACCCTCTAGGAGAGGTAGTAATGTAACTTAATTGACGGTAGAAACAGCAGAGCCTATAAGCACATAACATGTTATCTGAATGTCATGTGAACATTCATCTAAGCTGCAGCAAAAAAAAAATATAATAATAATTTCTACAGCTGCTAATGCAACACGAGCTGTGTGAGTCGAAGGATGGACAGGAGAGATGGTAGAGGGTCTCTCTCTGCAACTAGTCAGTATCCACAACCCGGAGCAGGCAGGATGCTCTAAATGAGATAGTGTACATACAGGGAGTAGCTAAAGAGTGCTCTATCAGCTCTGCTTACACACACACAAGGCAGGTATGCCTATGATTCAATGGTTAGTTAATCATTAATGTTTCTCCATGTGAACACCCTGAAACCACATACTAGGACTAGACAGTGTCAGATATAGAGCAAAAATATTGTACTAACACTCTCCCACATGTTATTTGGACAAACAACACCAAGAAAACCTTGTAACACACACACACACACACGAGGGAGACGTTAGCAAAAAGTAGCTTTAAAAAGTAGCTTTAAAAAGTAGCTTTAAGAGCCAAAGCCTCCATACTTCTTGAAGCCTCCTGACTAGGTATATTCTTACCACTGTGTACAGTCCTCTTTCTATACCCCTCTCTCTCTCGTTCCAGATGATTGTCCCAGATCTATGTTCACTCAGACAAGTCCACAGAATGCAGTGGGGTGGATGGATGAAGGCAGGACAGAGAAAGAGAGGGGCTTCCTGAATCTCTCTCTCTCTCTGTCTTAGTGGGTGGTCAGACACCTGCTGCACTGTAGAGGTACTAGTGACTCCCTTGCTCCTGCTCTCTCTCTCTCTCTCAAGGTATTAGCTGTGACACACCAGCTCATTCACTGCCACTGATCCCAATTAGAGTTACTGGGGAGAGAGCGGTAGAGGGAGGGAGAGACAGAGGGCGGGCAGGAAACCCAGTGGGGGGCAGTGAGGCACAACGTAGTGGAGGTCACACACACACACACTCAACCATTCAACATGCACACAGAGAGAATGCATTGCTTCACATATAGAAACAGAGAGCACATCTCTCTTCTATTGGTGTTGCTGTAATAAAGGTCAGGCTGTTCTGAAAGACACATTGATCGGTGTTCCTCACACCTCACTGAACCTAACAGCACACACAGTCACA
Source organism: Oncorhynchus mykiss (assembly GCF_013265735.2). Classification (NCBI taxonomy): domain Eukaryota; kingdom Metazoa; phylum Chordata; class Actinopteri; order Salmoniformes; family Salmonidae; genus Oncorhynchus; species Oncorhynchus mykiss. Next base: position 17,321,412 of record NC_048591.1, on the reverse strand, counting down.
CACTCTCTCTCGCTCTACACAGCATGGTTGATAGTGGACTCTATCAAGAGAGATTTCTGCTGAGTAAAGGGACCACACACACTAGATAAAATGGAGGACGGGACACAGAATGACCCGGCACCAGACAGACAGTGTTTTAACTATTTATCACAGTATACATTTGATTGAAACCAGCCAACAGGTTTAAAGAGAAATAAACAGAGAAGTATAACACTAAATCATTAAATAGCCTTTAAATCACCCTGCGGTACATTCAAACATCATAAACCTTTACTTATAAAGATAAGAAACAAGCCTGCTCAGATGAACCAGTCCTTCTCTAACAAGGACCCACCACCATGACAGAGACTGGCATTATGACTGTTTATGACACTTATGGCAGTGTTAGGAAGTCCTCATGATGACGAGAATGTTATAGATAAATGTGATGTGATTTGGAACATGATCTACATGGATGGCACTGTATTAACTGGAGGTAATACAACATGATAGGAGTACAATGGGAATGAGAAAGAAGGGAATGAAGGGAGGAGTTGAGTGTTTGAGTAAAGAGTCGAATGTAAGAGTGACAGTGTTGGCTAGAAACTGTAGCTTAATCTCTCTTCTCCTCCAGTGAATCTAGTCTGTCTACTGTATTGGGCCTCCCACTGGAAAATCAACATGATATAAAAGTAGAGCAACCGACAGAAATCTTTTTGAAATGTTTAAAAAGTTTAATTATAAAGTTATTAACAAAAATAACTTGAACAATGTCTCCCCTAAAGAATAAAAATGTCCGTAGCTACTCTCAGCACCCAGAACCAACTCAGCTACTTGAAAGAGACTAGTACAAAGCTGACTGAAATGTAAAACTAAACCATGTCAATAAATGTAAACAGGACAACATATACAGCTGAAATACTCAACAAGTATTTATATATCTGTAATGCACAAGTTAAAGTGGTTATTAGATGAGAAAGGAGAACTAGGAGATTAAATGTCCTCTGTTGCCCCCATGTGGTCAGGGCTAGTACTACACTCAGTAAAAACCAACACAATACAGTCTGGAATCCTAACTTTGGTCCCTCAACAGATAAGGTTAATGGCAAATTAATTGATATTAATGATCAAATCTTTGGCAAAACAATACAACTTTAAAGATACATAAACTGTAAACATATAGTTAGTATATACAGTACATATAGTGATGATGTTCATATTGAACAGTGTAATCATGTATACTGCCAATTCCAGCACATATGGAAACAGAAGGGACCTCTTGACCAATCATATACTCTGTTACTGGCACCTGTTTCGCTCTTCTCTCATATTGGACGGAGGGAGTAAGGCACTGATTGATAGATTGGTGATTGATTGATGGTTAGTCAGATGTTAGTGAGAATGTTGCTGGTCACCATGGAGACGGTGAGCGTGCCTGGAAGGTCGTTGTCTTGGTGATTACCCTTGTCCCTCAGGTGGACGGTAACCTGCTGGGGGTCGCCAGGGTCAGAGGTCAAACTGACCTGACCCAGGAAGGAATCCATCAACACGTTGTGGTTATACACCTGGAATGATGAATGAAGAAGTACTGACTTTAATTGAGAGAACTGTTACTTATTGAAACAACCCAAATTGTGATGTTCACTCTACTTTAACTCCACCCCCCTGCCCAGTCTCCTCACCTCTATCAGTATAGGCTGGTTAGTTCTCTTCCTGTAGAATAGAGCCTTGGTGTCAAAGGTTGGACTGCGGGTGTTTTTATAGACCGGAGAACAAACCTTTTCCCCCTCACAACGAATGATCACATATGGGTCTGACGCTGCAACACATACATACAGACTGTCAGTAGGAGAAGAGAGGAGAAGATATGAAAAGGACCAGACCAGAGAAGAAAAGAGAACGGACGGAGAAGGGAGAGAAGAAAGGTTTGTATACCTCCATCAGAGTCTTGCCCAGCCAGTCCATCTGCTCTGTGGACATGAATCTGAGTGACCAGGGAAGGGAAGCCACACAGTCCTGACCAACACGTCTGGGCTGGCTGATCTAGGGTTAACTCTCTATGGGGGGAGAGAGAGGGCAAGATAATGAGGAGAGTGAATGAGTGAGTGAGTGAGTGAGTGAGTGAGTGAGTGAGTGAGTGAGTGAGTGTACCTGCAGTCGGCGGGGACGTCAGTGAAGATGCGTAACAAGAGGTCTCCTTCCAGAGCGGGGTCAAAGGTTGTGGGTATGACAACGTAACGACCCTCCTTCAGCGAACAGCGTAGGAACACACACCTGGAGTTGATGTACACACTCCCACACACCTTCTGCTGCCGAGTGTGCATACGGTACTGCCTGTTCAACTCCACCTACACACACACAATCATTTTAATGACCACATTAATAAGACTTTCACACACATTCATTTTAATGACCACATTAATAACACTCTCACACACACTTCTCACCCGGTGTATCTCGAAGCCTATAGCCAGGTTTTCTCCCTTCCCCTCTTTAGGTCTGGCTCTCTTGTCTGTCTGCTGTAGACATACCAGCACCTCATCCTCTGGCTTCTTGACGTTGAACACATACTGCAGGGAGAGACACACACACACACACACACACCAGTCCTATAAATGAATACAAACACACACGCGCCCTCCCCCATCCCTACCCCTACCTGTGGGTTCTGTACGAAAGTGTGTTTGTTATTGGTGCAGCCCCCGGCGCGGTTGCTGAGCGGGTCGTCATGGTTCCGCCAGGCGCCCTTTAGAGAGCCCTCCTCCCAGGTCTTGTGGAGAGACAGGTAGGAAGTGTTGATCAGACGACACATGATCAAATCACTGAAGTACTGACAGAAGTCATCAAATGTCATCCTGGGTGGGGATTGGGGGGGGGGGGGGGGGGGCAGGAAAAGGGAAGTCATCAAGCTTCATCCTATGGCCATCCATTTTCTCAGCCGTGCGGAGGAAAGGTTAGGGGTCATGGCTAGATGTCATAGGTTAAGGGTTAGAACTCACCAAAATTCTCCATCGTCCTGCACAATCACTCCGATCTTCTCTCTTTCACTCTTACTCACCTTCCCCCACTCCTCTGAGCTGAGAGAGAGAGGAGAGAGAGAAGTTGTTGCAGAGAGGTTCTCTATCGCTTACAGTGTTTCTCTGAAGGGTGTTCTGTGTGAAATAATGCTACCAGAACAGAACTGATAAAGTAGGGGACTCAAAGTAATGTATGTATGATACAGGATATAAATAAAACAAACATTCTAAGAGGAATGAACCATCAATCTGTGCTAAAGATCTGTTTCCCTGTTGGCCAACAATACCTCTCTCCACCAGCAGAGGGAGCAGTGAGTCAGGAACCGATCAAGACACCCCCATCTGGGGGTATTTAAAAAAACTATATATCGAAGCACATTTACTGATTTCTAAATCATTTAAAATGGTAAAATTCTATTTGGAGAGCAGCAAAAAAAAAAGCTACATTTACTCCAGTATTAGCTGCCTGCTACGCACTAGCTCAGTACCAGGATTACAACTCTAGTTAAGTTTCATGTCAAGTCAAACAGCAGTTACTGAGCCAAAGCCATCTACTACAGCTGTCTCCAGTTCTGTGTTGAAAAAAGTCACGCTGTTCCCTGCAAATGCATCGATGTGCTTTCCACAGAGAGGAAGAGGCAAAGTGAGAGGTTTCACTCTCGCAAAGTAATTAAAGAGCAGCAGTAAAAAATAACAATATATACAGGGGGTGCCTGTACATTGTCAATGTGCGGGGGCACCGGTTAGTTGAGGTAGTACGTACATGTAGGTAGAGTTATTAAAGTGACTATGCATAGATGACAAGAGAGTGCAGTGGTGTGGAGAGTGGAGGGGGGCAATCCAAATTGTCTGGATAGCCATTTGACTAGATGTTTAGGAGTCTTATGGCTTGGGAGTAGAAGTTGTTTAGAAGCCTCATGGGCTTAGACTTGGCTCTCCGGTACCGCTTGCCGTGCGTTAGCAGAGAGAACAGTCTATGACTAGGGTGGCTGGAGTCTTTTCTTCCTCTGACACCGCCTGGTATAGAGGTCCTGGATGGCAGGAAACTTGGCCCCGGTGATGTACTGGGCCGTTCCCACTACCCTCTGTAGTGCCTTGTGGTCTGAGGCCAAAAGGTTGCCATACCAGGCAGTGATGCAACCAGTCAGGATGGTGCAGCTGTAGAACCTTGAGGATCTGAGGACCAATGCCAAATCTTTTCAGTCTCCTGAGGGGGAATAGGTTTTGTCGTGCCCGCTTCACGACTGTCTTGGTGTGCTTGGACCATGATAGTTTGTTGGTGATGTGGACACCAAGGAACATGAAGCTCTTAACCTGCTCCACTGCAGCCCCATCGATGAGAATGGGGGCGTGCTCGGTCCTCCTTTTCCTGTAGTCCACAATCATCTTCTTTGTCTTGATCACGTTGAGGGAGAGGTTGTTGTCCTGGCACCACACGGCCAGGTCTCTGACCTCTTCCCTATAGGCTGTCTTGTTGTTGTTGGTGATCAGGCCTACCACTGTTGTGTCATCTGCAAAGTGAATGATGGTGTTGGAGTCGTGCAGTCATGAGTGAACAGGGAGTACAGGAGGGGGCTGAGCACACACCCCTGAGGGGCCCCTGTGTTGAGGATCAGCGTGGCGGATGTGTTGTTACCTACCCTTACCACCTGGGGGCGGCCCATCAGGAAGTCCAGGATCCAGTTGCAGAGGGAGGTCTTTAGTCCCAGGGTCCTTAGCTTAGTGATGAGCTTTGAGGGCACTATGGTGTTGAACGCTGAGCTGTAGTCAACTAATAGCATTCTCACATAGGTGTTCCTTTTGTCCAGGAGGGAAAGGGCAGTGTGGAGTGCAATAGAGATTGCATCATCTGTGGATCTTTTAGGGCGGTATGCAAATTAGAGTGTCCTTGGGTTTCTGGGATGATGGTGTTGATGTGAGCCATGACCAGCCTTTCAAAGCACTTCATGGCTACCGACGTGAGTGCTACGGGGCGGTAGTCATTTAGGCATGTTACCTTTGTGTTCTTGAGCACAGGCACTATGGTGGTCTGCTTAAAACATGTTGGTTTTACAGACTCAGACAGGGAGAGTTTTTGAAAATGTGAAGACACTTGCTAGGTGGTCAGCGCATGCTCGCGGTACACGTCCTGGTAATCAGTCTGGCCCTGCGGCCTTGTGAATATTGACCTGTCTAAAGATCTTACTCACATCAGCTGCGGAGAGCGTGATCACGCAGTATTCCTGTACAGTTGGTGCTCTCATGCATGTTTCAGTGTTATTTGCCTCGAAGCGAGCATAGAAGTAGTTTAGCTCGTCTGGTAGGCTTGTGTCACTGGGCAGCTCTCGGCTGTGCTTCCCTTTGTAGTCTGTAATGGTTTGCAAGCCCTGCCACATCCGATGAGCGTCAGAGCCGGTGTAGTACGACTCGATCTTAGTCCTGTATTAACACTTTGCCTGTTTGATGGTTCGTCGGAGGGCATAGCGGGATTTTTCTTATAAGCTTCCGGGTTAGAGTCCCGCTCCTTGAAAGCGGCAGCTCTAGACTTTAGCTCAGTGCGGATGTTGCCTGTAATCCATGGCTTCTGGTTGGGTTATGTACTATCTGACCTCTTTTTTATTGATCGAGTCACTGGTGCTTCGTGCTTTAATTTTTGCTTGTAAGCAGGAATCAGGAGGATGTAATTATGGTCAGATTTGCCAAATGGAGGGCGAGGGAGAGCTTTGTATGCATCTCTGTGTGTGGAGTATAGGTGGTCCAGAGTTCTTTTCCCTCTGGTTGTACATTTAACATGCTGATATAAATTTGGTAAAACTGATTTAAGGAGCCGGGGCTACTAGGAGCCGGGGACCACAAGTTTACCGCAAGTTTTCTTGTTTGCTTATGGCGGAATACAGATCATTCAATGCTGTCTTAGTGCCAACCTCTGACTGAGGTGGTATGTAAACAGTTACGAAGAATACAGATGAGAACTCTCTCGGTAGGTAGTGTGGTCTACAGCTTATCATGATATACTCAACCTCAGGGTGGCAATAGCTCGAGACTTTCTTAGATATCATGCACCAGCTGTTATTGTACAAAAATACATAGTCCGCCGCCCCTTGTCTTACCAGACGCCACTGTTCTATCCTGCCGGTACATCGTATAACCAGCCAGCTGTATGTTGATATTGTTGTCGTTCAGCCACGACTCTATGAAGCATAAGATGTTACAGTTTTTTTGTCCCGTTGGTAGTTTAATCTTCCCAATAACTTGTCCATTTTATTGTCCAAAGATGGCACGTTTGCTAGCAGAATTGAGGGAAGTGGTTTATTCGATCGCCTTCGAATTCTAGGAAGGCAGCCCATTATCCTGCCTCTCTTTCTCTGCCTCCTCTTCACGCAGATCAAGGAGGTCGAGGCCTGTTCCCAAGGGAGTCGTATATCCTCCGTCTTAGGCTCGTCAGAGTCGTGAAAGAAGAAAAAGGATTCTGCTAGTCCGTGGTGAGTAATCGCAGTCCTGATGTCTAGAAGTTCTTTCAGTCATAAGAGACGGTAGTGGCACCATTATGTACAAAATGATTTTAAAAAAATACAACGCAGATAAAAAAACATAAAACACAATCGGTTGGGGGCACGTAAAATGTCTGCCTTCTGCTCTCCATAAAGCCAGCCAGCCATACAAATAGCGTTCCCTCCCACTCCCAGGTATCCACATGGTCCTAAAGTCAGAAGGTTAACGCCACTAAATTGCATTTGCCTTTTAATTCGGGATTTGAATGATTTTCATAGCCTATTTTAAATTGTTGGTGTTGAGCTAGTTAGGATATGGCGACTGTCATTCCCAATTGACACCTCTGCACACAGTCTTCTCCCGCACTACCAGACCAGGTCTTCCTTGTGAAAGAGGTCTTCTGACCTCAATAGGACTTGTTGTATAACTAAAGGTAAATAACATTTTAAAACCTACCTGTCGCTCCAGGCACCGTTCCACTCTTTCTCTCCCCAGGGGTTTCGGAGTCGTATCATTGTGAGTTTGTCGGACTTGAAGTAAGCCATGAGGCCGTGGCCCAGCCTGACTTTTCTAACGTCTGTCACAGCGTAGGCATGACCCTTCACCAGACCACAGGCCAGACGAGCCTCCATCTCTGCTGAACTGGCCGCCTGCAGGGAGGGGTGAAGGGTCAGGATTCTAGGTGTGTGTGTGTGTGTGTGTGTGCGCACGTGCATCTGTGTGTGTTATACCCGTATGGAGGCGCTGATGAGGCCTCCTCTGTTGTGGACCTTGAGGACTCTGTCGAACAGCGTTGAGCGTTTCTCCTTGTCCGTACTCAACCCTTCCTCCAGTAGGTCCAAGGGCTCCGAGACGCCACCCGTAAAATCCACCAACGCATCCGCTGTGTTTCCCCCGTCCAATGCCTCGTAACACCCATACATCCTACACACACACACACACACACACACACACACACACACACACACACACACACACACACACACACACTCAGCAAAAGCAACACATCCTATACAAACACAACAGTCCATCTATAGTACTAACTTGGCGTAGGCCTTCTCTGCCAGAGCGCTCCAGAACTCGTTGCTGTCATTGGAGTGACAATACACCAAGTTGCCGTTGGAAGTGGGCAACCGGTCGTCGATGACAACATCCACCCATTCTCCAAAGCGCCAGAAGCGGAAGTGGAAAATTCCGGCGTAAGACTCCGGCTTGTCCTCATCCCATTCCTGGTCCTTATGGTCCGGGATCACCTGGGAGAGAGATAAGATGCTCAGAACACGTCACAGCCCCATGGCCTGGCTGGTCTAGAGGTAATGCTGCAGCCTCCGGCACACGTCTTTAGTATGGTCATGGGTTCAAATCCGGCCTACTGCCTTTTGATACAATCGCTCTCTAACTTTCCCCACTACCAGTCTCTCTCACTATCTGCTCAATACAAATCGGAAAAATCACAGCTAACTTAAACAAGCAACCACCTATCAGCATCATAACAACCAAACCAAAATGTACACACCACAAACAGACATTGGCGCGCACACACACACACACACACACAGCCAGCCAGCCAGCATTTGGGTATATTAATAACCAGCCCATCCAGCTATGACCAACCAGATCCCAGAAGCCATCAGGAAAATCCCTGGTTCCTCTTCTGATGTCATCACTTCCTGTTGCCTAGCGCCACCACACACTCCCTCCTCCCCCCTCCCCCTTCTGTTCTCCATCCCTCACTGTACATGCCACACAATCAATAGTCCCAACCAGAGAACCAACTCAACCATGTTACCCTCTGGGAAAGGGAGGGGAAAGAGATGGCATAAGAGACAGAGACAGAGAGGAACAGAGAACACAGACACACACAGACAGACAGGCAGGCCTCGTTCCCTCCCCAGCAGAGAAAGATGAGCTCTCAGACAGGCACAGACCCGGCCGCGGCCCCCTCGTCCGGCTCAGCCATGGAGCTACGCTTTGCAAAGGACACTTCCCTCACTGAGGTAAGACTGTTCACATGGTTGAGATGAGGTTGAGATGTGGTTAAGACGAGGTTGGTGATTGAAATAGCACAAATCGATGGTTCAGTTGGTTGCAAGTTTGCCAGATTAAGCAGGCATTGTGTCAAGAAGCAGTGTGGCTCGGTTGGGTCGTGTTTCGGGGGACGCATGGCTCTAGACCATCGCCTCCCCCGAGTCCGTACGGGAGTTGCAGAGATGAGACAAGACTAACTACCAATTGGCTTCCACGAAATTGGGGAGAAAAGCAGGTAAAAAAACAAAAACAAAGTAGCCTATTTACTGACAAACGGACAGTTTTCAGGAGTCGACTTGTACTGGATGGTATCTGCGTCTGAGTATCCAGTACATCCAGCATATTATAGTTATACTATTATAAAAGTATTATTATTCTACAATGTGATTCGCAGGCGTGTCCAGTCTCTGCAGCAGAGCGGTCAGAAGTGCAGTTATATTATAGTATTATGATTACATTATTAATATAGTTATTATTGTTACTAGGTAATGCAGCTGCGTGTCCAGTCCCTGCAGCAGAGCGGTCAGAAGTGCAGTTATATTATAGTATTATGATTACATTATTAATATAGTTATTATTGATACTAGGTAATGCAGCTGTGTGTCCAGTCCCTGCAGCAGAGCGGTCAGAAGTGCAGTTATATTATAGTATTATGATTACATTATTAATATAGTTATTATTGTTACTAGGTAATGCAGCTGCGTGTCCAGTCCCTGCAGCAGAGCGGTCAGAAGTGCAGTTATATTATAGTATTATGATTACATTATTAATATAGTTATTATTGTTACTAGGTAATGCAGCTGTGTGTCCAGTCTCTGCAGCAGAGCGGTCAGAAGTGCAGTTATATTATAGTATTATGATTACATTATTAATATAGTTATTATTGTTACTAGGTAATGCAGCTGCGTGTCCAGTCCCTGCAGCAGAGCGGTCAGAAGTGCAGTTATATTATAGTATTATGATTACATTATTAATATAGTTATTATTGTTACTAGGTAATGCAGCTGTGTGTCCAGTCTCTGCAGCAGAGCGGTCAGAAGTGCAGTTATATTATAGTATTATGATTACATTATTAATATAGTTATTATTGTTACTAGGTAATGCAGCTGTGTGTCCAGTCTCTGCAGCAGAGTGGTCAGAAGTGCAGTTATATTATAGTATTATGATTACATTATTAATATAGTTATTATTGTTACTAGGTAATGCAGCTGTGTGTCCAGTCCCTGCAGCAGAGCGGTCAGAAGTGCAGTTATATTATAGTATTATGATTACATTATTAATATAGTTATTATTGTTACTAGGTAATGCAGCTGCGTGTCCAGTCCCTGCAGCAGAGCGGTCAGAAGTGCAGTTATATTATAGTATTATGATTACATTATTAATATAGTTATTATTGTTACTAGGTAATGCAGCTGTGTGTCCAGTCTCTGCAGCAGAGCGGTCAGAAGTGCAGTTATATTATAGTATTACTATAATATGATTACATTATTAATATAGTTATTATTGTTACTAGGTAATGCAGCTGCGTGTCCAGTCCCTGCAGCGGAGCGGTCAGAAGCGACAGGACGGGGAGCGGTTGCTCCTCCCCCACGAGGCTGTTTACCGTCTGGACTTCTCCAATCAGAAGCTGACGTTCGTCCACTGGTCGGTGTCTCTGATTGGTCATGGCAGAGTGACCATCACAGGGATCTCCCAGCTCTGGACCCCTGACCTCACACACCTGATGACCCGGCAGCTTCTTGAACCCGTCGGAACATTCTGGCGGAACGCTGGTGACCCGGAGGACACGCCCCTCAAGTGTCTGGAGGCGGACATCCAGGAGTTTGGGGAGCGAATCGCGGAGCTGGCAAAGGTCCGCAAGGTCATGTACTTCCTGCTTGCCTTCAAGGAAGGGGCGGAGGCTGACAAGGTCAGCATCTCCATGGAGTTCAATCAGGCCTGACCTACAAACCTTAAAGGGATACTTCTGGATTTTGGCAATGAGGCCCTCTGGATACCAAAGTGTGTACTTTTCTGTGTCCAGTATGAAGGAAGACAGAGGTAGTTTTGCGAGCCAATGCTAACTAGCTTTCGGGCAATGACTGGAAGTCTATGGGTAACGCTAGTTAGCACTGGCTCGTTTTATTTATTATTTTTATTTATCTTCCTTCATACTGAACACAGAGACATAACAATTGTAACCACAAGTTCATCCAACTCTGGGGAAGTAGATAAAGGACCTCATTCCCAAAACCCCGAAGTATCCCTTTAACCGCTTCCTCTTCTCTCTACTCCTCTAGTCTCCCTCTCTCCATTCTAAGAGAATGCCTTCTACTACAGCCAGTCTAGGTTGGACCAGTCTACACTCCTATCCTTCTCTTTACGCCCCCCGCCCACACACACTGAGTCCCATCTCTCATCTGTGTGTGCGTGTGTGTGTACTTCCTTCCTGAGTATCTATCTAGCTATCTATCTATGCATGTCAGTCAACAAGCGGCTAGAAACCATGTTTTGAAGGTAAAGTAGTTACACAGTAGGCTGCAGATTCAAACTATAGATACAGGTAACTGCCAAAATAAAGGAAACACCAACATAAAGGTCTTAATAGGGCGTTGGGTCACCACGAGCTGCCACAACAGTTTCAGTGCACCTTGACATAGATTCTCCAAGTGTCTGGTACTATATTGGAGGGATGCGACACCATTCTTCCATTAGAAATTCCAAGATAGGTTTTGTTGATGGTGGTGGAAAACGCTGTCTCAGCCACTCCAGAATTTATACATGACTAAGTATGATCTTAATTGCTTAATTAACTCAGCAATCACACCTGTGTGGAAGCAGCTGCTCTCAATATACTTTGTATCCCTTACTACCCACTATTTTATTTTGGCAGTTAGCTGTACATTTATATTGAAAACCTGAATGATATCAATAGCTTGTTCTGATCCTTCTTTATAGGGTATATTAGAGAACCAATGCTGCAATGTAACTTCTACCATATTCACTTTGCATGAAATATCACAACAATATACTCTAAACTGGCCATGTCATCTACTGCTGTCCAATAAAGAGCTGTAGGTACTCTGTCCTGCTGTGTTTGTGTTAATGGTCAGGACAGGGGACAGGACAGACATGGCTTAGCCTCAGGCTACAGTAGCTACGTTTGCTGTTCATTCATAGGGAAATCAATACACACACTTTCCCTCCCTCTCTCTCTCCTCTCACACACACGTGGTAGACTACATACCAGAAGGCAAATGTAACACTTTAGAGAGAGAGAGAGAGAGAGGCAGACACAGAGAGAGAGAGAGGCAGACACAGAGAGAGAGAGAGAGAGAGAGAGAGAGAGACAGACACACAGAGAGAGAGAGAGAGAGACACACAGGCAGACAGACACACAGAGAGAGAGAGAGAGAGACAGAGAGAGAGAGAGAGAGAGAGAGAGAGAGAGAGAGAGAGAGATTGACAAGAGAGACAGAGAGAGACAGACAGAGTTAATGAGAGTGATCCGGAGCACATTATTATAGCAGCACCCTCCCAGTGGATTAATAAGTGTGTGTGTGTGTGTTGGGGTAGAGGGGACAGTAGGAAGGTACAGTTTGGTCCAATTAATAACACCATCTCTGTGATAACGAGCTGCTTCTAGAACACATCGTTACTGACTCTTGATAGAACATGTCGTTAAACACCGGGACTAAACAACCATTAATTAATCCAAACATACACACACACACACACACCACTACTCATAACAACAATAATGTATTCCCTGGGAGCTAATAATAACAGTCATGATGGTGCAGATGTAACAGAGGTAGTTTAGTTAGGACAAGTGACCTCACCTGAGGTTTCAGCTCAGCGGACTAACACAGTACCGGTGACTAGGTTGGGAAACAGTCCCAGCTTGAGGGCAGAGAGCCTGTGTTAAGAGGAAGACCCATCATAATGAACGTTGGAAGTGTGCAGTAGACCACCTTCTGGCTGTCGACTAACAGTCGCACTTCAACATGTAGAATCATCCGGGAAATGAACAGAAAATGCTTAGATCTCTTCATCAGACTGGTCCGTTTAGCGCTCTCCTGCCAGCTCTGTCTGTGAGGTGAAATACGCTCTCCTGCCAGCTCTGTCTGTGAGGTGAAATACGCTCTCCTGCCAGCTCTGTCTGTGGGGTGAAATACGCTCTCCTGCCAACTCTGTCTGTGGAGTGAAATACGCTCTCCTGCCAGCTCTGTCTGTGGAGTGAAATACGCTCTCCTGCCAGCTCTGTCTGTGAGGTGAAATACGCTCTCCTGCCAGCTCTGTCTGTGGAGTGAAATACGCTCTCCTGCCAACTCTGTCTGTGGGAGTGAAATACGCTCTCCTGCCAGCTCTGTCTGTGGAGTGAAATACGCTCTCCTGCCAGCTCTGTCTGTGAGGTGAAATACGCTCTCCTGCCAGCTCTGTCTGTGGAGTGAAATACGCTCTCCTGCCAGCTCTGTCTGTGGAGTGAAATACGCTCTCCTGCCAGCTCTGTCTGTGGAGTGAAATACGCTCTCCTGCCAGCTCTGTCTGTGGAGTGAAATACGCTCTCCTGCCAGCTCTGTCTGTGGAGTGAAATACGCTCTCCTGCCAGCTCTGTCTGTGGAGTGAAATACGCTCTCCTGCCAGCTCTGTCTGTGGAGTGAAATACGCTCTCCTGCCAGCTCTGTCTGTGGAGTGAAATACGCTCTCCTGCCAGCTCTGTCTGTAGAGTGAAATACGCTCTCCTGCCAGCTCGGTCTGTGGGGTGAAATACGCTCTCCTGCCAGCTCTGTCTGTGGAGTGAAATACGCTCTCCTGCCAGCTCTGTCTGTGGAGTGAAATACGCTCTCCTGCCAGCTCTGGCTGTGGGGTGAAATACGCTCTCCTGCCAGCTCTGTCTGTGGGGTGAAATACGCTCTCCTGCCAGCTCTGTCTGTGGGGTGAAATACGCTCTCCTGCCAGCTCTGTCTGTGGGGTGAAATACGCTCTCCTGCCAGCTCTGTCTGTGGAGTGAAATACGCTCTCCTGCCAGCTCTGTCTGTGGAGTGAAATACGCTCTCCTGCCAGCTCTGTCTGTGGAGTGAAATACGCTCTCCTGCCAACTCTGTCTGTGGGGTGAAATACGCTCTCCTGCCAGCTCTGTCTGTGGGGTGAAATACGCTCTCCTGCCAGCTCTGTCTGTGGGGTGAAATACGCTCTCCTGCCAGCTCTGTCTGTGGAGTGAAATACGCTCTCCTGCCAGCTCTGTCTGTGGAGTGAAATACGCTCTCCTGCCAGCTCTGTCTGTGGAGTGAAATACGCTCTCCTGCCAGCTCTGTCTGTGGAGTGAAATACGCTCTCCTGCCAGCTCTGTCTGTGGAGTGAAATACGCTCTCCTGCCAGCTCTGTCTGTGGAGTGAAATACGCTCTCCAATCCAACAGCAGCTGTTTTCTCAGTGATCCTCTGTTGTTCAGGAAATGGAGAAACATAATAAACCTGCTCAATTGTTTCAGATGAAAGATCAGAGCCCTCTCTGTGACGTGATGGTTTAGTGAGGTAGGGGTACAGAGTTATATCATGCCAGTAACATCAGTCCACAGCTTAAAATACCACCAATGGCTCTGCCCAATTGGTACTTTTTCATTGTCAAGCATGGTAGTCACGTGTGCATGTGAAGCGAAGGACTACTATTCTGAGCCATTGCACGGACAGGCACAATGGAGAAGGTGACCCTGTTAGCAACACAGTGACGTCCTTCACACTAGGAGCCAGGGGTATGGAGCCAGGGGTATGGAGCCAGGGGTATGGAGCCAGGGGTAAGGAGCCAGGGGTAAGGAGCCAGGGGTATGGAGCCAGGGGTATGGAGCCAGGGGTATGGAGCCAGGGATAAGGAGCCAGGGGTAAGGAGCCAGGGGTAAGGAGCCAGGGGTAAGGAGCCAGGGGTATGGAGCCAGGGGTAAGGAGCCAGGGGTATGGAGCCAGGGGTATGGAGCCAGGGGTATGGAGCCAGGGATAAGGAGCCAGGGGTAAGGAGCCAGGGGTAAGGAGCCAGGGGTAAGGAGCCAGGGGTAAGGAGCCAGGGGTAAGGAGACAGGGGTAAGGAGACAGGGGTAAGGAGACAGGGGTAAGGAGCCAGGGGTATGGAGACAGGGGTAAGGAGACAGGGGTAAGGAGCCAGGGGTAAGGAGACAGGGGTATGGAGACAGGGGTATGGAGACAGGGGTAAGGAGCCAGGGGTAAGGAGACAGGGGTAAGGAGACAGGGGTAAGGAGCCAGGGGTAAGGAGCCAGGGGTATGGAGCCAGGGGTAAGGAGACAGGGGTAAGGAGACAGGGGTAAGGAGCCAGGGGTATGGAGATAGGGGTATGGAGACAGGGGTAAGGAGACAGGGGAAAGGAGACAGGGGTATGGAGACAGGGGTATGGAGACAGGGGTAAGGAGCCAGGGGTAAGGAGCCAGGGGTAAGGAGCTGGTGAAAAGTAGTGGAAAGTTGAACACAAAAAGTTGAGACCAGTGGGACTAATGCTAATGATTCACTGTGAACTCAGTGGAAAAAAAAACACACACTGCCATCTCAGAAGGGCCACACCACCACACACACACAAACACAAAAACAAACAAGCCACTCCTCCAAATAGGAGTCGGAAATTATAATAAACTCCAAGTCATTCTGTGTGTGTGTGCATGCTTGTCACACACCCAAGGCAAACAAACACACTACATGCAGACGGTCAGGGAGCCTTACCTTTTGCCACAGACTTTCTCTGGATGCCAGGGAGGAGCAGGCCGCTACGAACCAACAATTCCCCAGCTGGCCCTGGAGGAGGTCATGAGCACTGATACCATCCACAAACAACTTGGGGTTATCACACAGCTCCTATAGAGAAGAGACAACATGGGGTTATCACACAGCTCCTATAGAGAAGAGACAACTTGGGGTTATCACACAGCTCCTATAGAGAAGAGACAACATGGGGTTATCACACAGCTCCTATAGAGAAGAGACAACATGGGGTTATCACACAGCTCCTATAGAGAAGAGACAACATGGGGTTATCACACAGCTCCTATTGAGAAGAGACAACATGGGGTTAAAGCTAGATTTACAATACTAAGGAATGTCTCATGTGAATTCGAGTTCAGTGCAGTCGGACTACGTGCATTTGTATCAAATTGTACATTTAAATGAAATGATAAAGGGAGGAGGGGGCAACATGGGATTAACACACAGAGGGGAGGGTGGGAGAGAGAGAGGGACAGAAGACAGAGAAAGAGGGGGGGTGCAAACAAGAGAAATTAGACAGGATATTAGGCTAACCACCCCTTTCCCCAATTAAAATGCAATTCTAAATCAACAGTCAAAAGAACAAGTTTCTGAGATGCATCTGAGTAGAAGCCAAGAGAACCATTAGTGATAAAGATCTCTTCCTCTCCTCTGTCCATCCATCCATCACTCTATCCTTGTTAATTAATGACACTCAGAGACTGTTTTATGTGGCTGTGCTGCTCTCTCTGAGCTGACCACTAATGGCAGGAGGGAGGGAGGGTTTCCCAACAGTCTGGGTGCGTCTCAACTTCCACACGATATAGTGCGCTAACTACGACCAGGGCCCAAATGGGAACATAGAGGTCCCAAGTGTCACCTAGAACCACAGATCATTAAGTCTCTTTTCCATCCGCTCCTTCCCTCAGCCCCAGCAGAGAACAGCCTCTCTAGGCAACGTGTGGTAGGACATAGGGCAGGGCGATATGGCCAAAATATCATATAAACAGTATTTATTTTTTGGACTGTATTTTATGTTTTTGAATAATAAAAGTTGTACATTTGCTTTATGAGTAGTGAGTGATCCTAGGGTGCTTTATGAGTAGTGAGTGATCCTAGAAGGCTTTATGAGTAGTGAGTGATCCTAGGGTGCTTTATGAGTAGTGAGTGATCCTAGGGTGCTTTATGAGTAGTGAGTGATCCTAGAAGGCTTTATGAGTAGTGAGTGATCCTAGGGTGCTTTATGAGTAGTGAGTGATCCTAGGGTGCTTTATGAGTAGTGAGTGATCCTAGAAGGCTTTATGAGTAGTGAGTGATCCTAGAAGGCTTTATGAGTAGTGAGTGATCCTAGGCTGCTTTATGAGTAGTGAGTGATCCTAGAAGGTTTTATGAGTAGTGAGTGATCCTAGAAGGCTTTATGAGTATTGAGTGATCCTAGAAGGCTTTATGAGTAGTGAGTGATCCTAGAAGGCTTTATGAGTATTGAGTGATCCTAGAAGGCTTTATGAGTAGGTAGTGATCCTACGGTGCTTTATGAGTAGTGAGTGATCCTACGGTGCTTTATGAGTAGTGAGTGATCCTACGGTGCTTTATGAGTAGTGAGTGATCCTACGGTGCTTTATGAGTAGGTAGTGATCCTAGAAGGCTTTATGAGTAGTGAGTGATCCTACGGTGCTTTATGAGTAGTGAGTGATCCTACGGTGCTTTATGAGTAGGGAGTGATCCTAGAAGGCTTTATGAGTAGTGAGTGATCCTACGGTGCTTTATGAGTAGTGAGTGATCCTACGGTGCTTTATGAGTAGTGAGTGATCCTACGGTGCTTTATGAGTAGTGAGTGATCCTAGAAGGCTTTATGAGTAGTGAGTGATCCTAGGGTGCTTTATGAGTAGTGAGTGATCCTACGGTGCTTTATGAGTAGTGAGTGATCCTAGAAGGCTTTATGAGTAGTGAGTGATCCTAGGGTGCTTTATGAGTAGTGAGTGATCCTAGAAGGCTTTATGAGTAGTGAGTGATCCTAGGGTGCTTTATGAGTAGTGAGTGATCCTAGGGTGGCAACACATATATATTCTAAGTGATTTCAACAAGTCTTTCTCCATTCTGATTGTTTTATACTGTTCAATTCAATCAATAATCATTTTCTGCATTTTCATCCATTTCCGGCACTCATTTGAGATCATTTCCATACTGCGACGCAGGGCTGCACGATATGGGCAAACAATCTAGACCTGCAAATTGACTTGCGATTTACAGCAAAACACTTGGGTGAACTGTTGGAATCATGGAAATAATGATTATTCTAATTCTATAGTTTGAATATAATAGTGGGAACTTTGAATACAGTGTTGTTTGACATGAAAACAAATGAAAATGCCAGGAAGGTGTTGTTATTGTGACAGGCAAGGAACCAAAGTGTTGATAAGTGTTTTCCCTAGGGGACCCTATAATCTTTAGCTACATGGAATGTTTTCTCTTAGCTACTTCATATAGCTAAAATTCTTGCTTTGCGCATTCCTCTTTGATTTAGAAGATAAATGCTGATTAGGTCTACACCATCACTGGTATTATCAGGCTGTATTGCTAATTACGTTTGCTCTGACTCAGTACAGTATTTATTGGCTAGCTAGTGATTTGCATTAGCGGCTAACAAGATTTAGGCCAAACTTGCTAAGAAAATGCAAACTAGCTGTTGGCAGACGTAAGAAACACAAACTAATAGTGTAATTATAGAACGCTAGTTGATTTATAATAAGAAGCTAAGTGAAAATAGCATCATTGTCATCAACATTGTTGCATGTGCTGCATTGATCATGCAGACTGAACGCAAGTGTCTCGTGGTTGAGGAACAAGAAATGTGCTCCTTGAGTGACAGAGGGCGGGGCTAGGTCTGTGTGGAAAGTGGCATGGAGAGAGAGAGAAGAGAGAGGAGAGATATGACTCAAGTAGCAAAGTAAACCATAAAAATGGTACACCAGGCGTATCACGTTTAACAAACCAAACATTCAAATACCGTTATAGAAGGTAAAGTAAAAACCCAAACCCGTCCGTGCATCAAAACCGGTATATCGTAAAATACGGTACACTGCCCAGCCCTAGGAGGACAGTACCAGGCTAGGGTGGTGATGTAGGCCCTGGAGCAGGACCAGAGGAGGAGGAGGAAGAGGAGAAGCAGGCCTGACCACACTAAGCTACTCTTTGGGACTGTATTAGACACTACTATAACTAGAGGTTAACAGGGGGATCAGAGGTCTTGTGAAAGACATTGGGGTTAAAAACCTCTGGTACACTCCCAAAGAAGATCAGTAAGTCTAACACACTGTAGAGTGGCTCTTTTCTCAACCCTTTCCATGGTTCGCTGCTCTAACCACACACCGCCACACCCTACCCGCGCTTTCTCTGAGCCAGGGGGCCCTCCTGAGGAATCTCACTGGGTGAGAAGTAACCTTTTGCCTTGGGCTTGATCAGCTGCTGTGTTGGAGCAATGCTGGAGGAAAAACATGAATACAATAGATATATTATCTATGAGTAATACCTTTCCACCAAGGCTTTATTTACTGGTCCAACCAGTCCTGCTGTTACACCCTCCCTTACCTGGACTGTAACCACAGCTGTAGAATAATAGCAGATTATAAAGAAAGTAGAACATATCATGGGAGCGGCATGTACTGTAACAGATGAATATCGGAACAGTAGACACACACGGATGTGAAGCAGAACAGACAGAAGGTACTGTAGGTTGTCACCAGAGTGTTGCTGTTTGTTTTATCCCTCTCCCACTGGACGGACTGCTCTCTCTCTCTCTTCTCCTGTGTTCAGACAGTCAACGCTGGGTTAGCTCCTGATACAGCTCAGTGCTGCACAACCAGGACGTGTGTGTGTGTTGCAATAGTGTTTCCATCTATCAGCAGTGATAACATACTGGTCACCTGATATTAACTAGTACCTCTCCTACTGGTCACCTGATATTAACTACTACCTCTCCTACTGGTCACCTGATATTAACTACTTCCTCTCCTACTGGTCACCTGATATTAACTAGTACCTCTCCTACTGGTCACCTGATATTAACTACTTCCTCTCCTACTGGTCACCTGATATTAACTACTACCTCTCCTACTGGTCACCTGATATTAACTACTACCTCTCCTACTGGTCAACTGATATTAACTACTTCCTCTCCTACTGGTCACCTGATATTAACTAGTACCTCTCCTACTGGTCACCTGATATCAACTACTACCTCTCCTACTGGTCACCTGATATTAACTACTTCCTCTCCTACTGGTCACCTGATATTAACTAGTACCTCTCCTACTGGTCACCTGATATCAACTACTTCCTCTCCTACTGGTCACCTGATATTAACTACTTCCTCTCCTACTGGTCACCTGATATTAACTAGTACCTCTCCTACTGGTCACCTGATATTAACTACTACCTCTCCTACTGGTCACCTGATATTAACTACTTCCTCTCCTACTGGTCACCTGATATTAACTACTTCCTCTCCTACTGGTCACCTGATATTAACTACTTCCTCTCCTACTGGTCACCTGATATTAACTACTACCTCTCCTACTGGTCACCTGATATTAACTAGTACCTCTCCTACTGGTCACATGATATTAACTACTTCCTCTCCTACTGGTCACCTGATATTAACTACTTCCTCTCCTACTGGTCACCTGATATTAACTACTTCCTCTCCTACTGGTCACCTGATATTAACTAGTACCTCTCCTACTGGTCACCTGATATTAACTACTACCTCTCCTACTGGTCACCTGGTTTTAACTAGTACCTATCCTACTGGTCACCTGGTATTAACTAGTACCTCTCCTACTGGTCACCTGATATTAACTAGTACCTCTCCTACTGGTCACCTGATATTAACTAGTACCTCTCCTACTGGTCACCTGATATCAACTACTTCCTCTCCTACTGGTCACCTGATATTAACTACTTCCTCTCCTACTGGTCACCTGATATTAACTACTACCTCTCCTACTGGTCACCTGATATTAACTACTTCCTCTCCTACTGGTCACCTGATATTAACTACTAAGAAAATACCCTCCCTCTGGTTAGAAACTCTTTGTTTTGAACATCACTGTTTTTGACTTTTAATCCTACCAAGTGGTGACAGCTTTTATCTTAGGACCTTTCTTCTCTTTTTAACCACAGATTATAGAAACACACTGGTTTCACATCATGTAGACACTGGTTCGGTGCTGAAGAGGATGAATATGAGGTTGAAAAGTGGCGGAATTGCCGTTCAACTCCCCCCCCCCCACACACACCCCTCCCGTCAGTGTGTGGTACCTTAGGTCTCTTCCAGGTGATGGTTCCTATGCTGTTCGTCTTGTAGAACAGAGACTGGTCCGTAGCCGGAAACACAGAGTCTTCAAACAGGACCCGATGCTGCTGGCACTTCTTACGCAGGGAGGAATAGCCCTGTCCTTCAAATGGAACCACCATCACCCTGCTGGAACACACACACATACACTGTCACACACACAGCAGCAAAACACTGGTTCTCATACGACACAACCATCTCCCTGGAACACACACACATACACTGTCACACACACAGCAGCAAAACACTGGTTCTCATACGACACAACCATCTCCCTGGAACACACACACATACACTGTCACACACACAGCAGCAAAACACTGGTTCTCATACGACACAACCATCTCCCTGGAACACACACACATACACTGTCACACACACAGCAGCAAAACACTGGTTCTCATACGACACAACCATCTCCCTGGAACACACACACATACACTGTCACACACACAGCAGCAAAACACTGGTTCTCATACGACACAACCATCTCCCTGGAACACACACACATACACTGTCACACACACAGCAGCAAAACACTGGTTCTCATACGACACAACCATCTCCCTGGAACACACACACATACACTGTCACACACACAGCAGCAAAACACTGGTTCTCATAAGACACAACCATCTCCCTGGAACACACACAGTTACAGACAAACAAGTCCAAACAGTGTAAAAAATTATATTTTCTGGAAGGAAAAATACTTTGTGTAAACTTAAACGACTAATACCAGACAAAGCATGTAGAAATTATAAGGGACCTATAACATTATATGTATATAAATAAGAGAGAACTAGCAGTCCCCTACATAAAAGCTAGGTAATCAGGGAGAATAAAAACACTGAATTTAGCAGTATTGATTTTGCTATTATGTCTGAACAAAAGAAAGCTGAATTAGTCATGGGAAAATGCATAGAATGGCTGGATAATAGCTTCAAACTGCAACATTTTCTCTCAGCTCCATGACAAAGTTACAGCGCCAAGATGGGGGCCTGCGTGCCCATTGCCACGCCAACCACCTAAGCCACTTGATATTTAAAAACCTGATATTGATAATGGTAGCACAGGAGGTTGGTGGCACCGTAATTGGGGAGGACGGGCTTGTGGTCATAGCTGGAGGAGAATGTTATCAAATAAATTAAACATGGTTTCCATGTGTTTGGTGCCATTTCATTCGCTCCGTTCAGGCCATTATCATGAGCTGTCCTCCTCTCAGCAGCCTGTGAATGGTGGTTACCGTAGCTTAAAGGCTACATTTTTCTGGTGGGGAGTCTATCAGATTCATGCCCAGAAGAGGGCAACAAGAGAACGGTGTGTGTGTGTGTGTGTGTGTGTGTGTGTGTGTGTGTGTGTGTGTGTGTATGTCTGTGTGGTGTGTGAGAGTGACAGAGACCCATTATCTACATTCTACACTGACTCCTCCCATTGAAAGTAGAGAAAAAGAACCACCGTTGTTCAAGGATATCCTCTTTTTCAACACACACAGCACGTCACACCATAACAACATAAGTCTCCAGTCACGTGACACATACACACAACAGACACTCCTAGTTTACCAATGGATCACTGGGAGTAACCAGCTCCCAACTCCAATGTTAGATCAGAGGTTACCAGACCTTTTAGCATAGTGGGCTTTTACAGTCTGAAGTTTTTTACCATTGTCTGTCTGCTAAACACACAAATTGCTGCTGTTCACTGGTCAGACAGTCAGCAGGAGGACTCTCTTGTAGTCATGGAGATGCTTATGGGATGTAGCTAGGTAGTGTAATCATGTTAGTGTTTGACAACCCTATTAGAGACAGAACACACACACAGAGTTTACCATAGACAAGGAGAAGGGTGAAGGGAGTAGTCAGTTCACAACAGCTAGAAGTACTAACTACACTGAACAAAAATATAAATGCAACATCTAAAGTGTTGGTCCCATGTTTCATGAGCTGAAATAAAATTTGTTTACATCCCTCTAAGTGAGCATTTCTCAGTTGCCAAGATAATCCATCCACCTGACAGGTGTGGCACATCAAGTAGCTGATTAAACAGCATGATCATTACACAGGTGCAGCTTTGTCACAGAGCACAATGCAACAGATGTCTCAAGTTTTGAGGGAGGTTGCAATTGGCATGCTGACTGCAGAAGTGTCAACCAGAGGCGTTGCCAGAGAATCTTATGTTCATTTCTCTACCATAAGCCACCTCCAACGGCGCTTTAGAGAATTTGGCAGTACGTCCAACCGGCCTCACAACCACAAACCACGTGTAACTGTGCCACACCAGGACCTCCACATCCAGTAAAATCTTTGAAAATGTTGCGTCTATATTTTTGTTCAGTATACACTACTTGTTTGGATAAACTTCATTATTATTATGTATAGAATTGTATTGTTATTTACTTTTTACTTTTTATGTGATGCACACTGCAGAGACTACCGGAAGAAGAATTATCACTGAATTATCACAGTCAATCATTGTAAAGTTTGTTTCTGTGTCAATTAATCCCATAAGCATTGGGTTTGCCAACAGGTGATTTGACACAAAAATAAAATATAATTAATTCACTCACTACAGGAATACTGTATGCAGTTCAGTCAACCACCGCTACTGGTTGGACTTAGTCTACTGGAGGTCTAGATGGAGCTGTCACGGTACTACCTACAACTACACTGCTCAAACAAATAAAGGGAACACTTAAACAACACAATGTGACTCCAAGTCAATCACACTTCTGTGAAATCAAACTGTCCACTTAGGAAGCAACACTGATTGACAATAAATTTCACATGCTGTTGTGCAAATGGAATAGACAACAGGTGAAAATTATAGGCAATTAGCAAGACACCCCCAATAAAGGAGTGGTTCTGCAGGTGGGGACCACAGACCACTTCTCAGTTCCTATGCTTCCTGGTTGATGTTTTGGTCACTTTTGAATGCTGGCGGTGCTTTCACTCTAGTGGTAGCATGAGACGGAATGTACAACCCACACAAGTGGCTCAGGTAGTGCAGCTCATCCAGGATGGCACATCAATGCGAGCTGTGGCAAGAAGGTTTGCTGTGTCTGTCAGCGTAGAGTCCAGAGCATGGAGGCGCTACCAGGAGACAGGCCAGTACATCAGGAGACGTGGAAGAGGTCATAGGAGGGCAACAACCCAGCAGCAGGACTGCTACCTCCGCCTTTGTGCAAGGAGGAGTACTGCCAGAGCCCTGCAAAATGACCTCCAGCAGGCCACAAATGTGCATGTGTCTGCTCAAACGGTCAGAAACAGACTCCATGAGGGTGGTATGAGGGCCCGACGTCCACAGGTGGGGGTTGTGCTTACAGCCCAACACCGTGCAGGACGTTTGGCAAATTCGCCACTGGCGCCCTGTGCTCTTCACAGATGAAAGCAGGTTCACACTGAGCACGTGACAGACGTGACAGAGTCTGGAGAAGCCGTGGAGAACGTTCTGCTGCATGCAACATCCTCCAGCATGACCGGTTTGGCGGTGGTTTAGTCATGGTCTTTGGGGGGCACATGGAGGGCTCGCCAGAGGTAGCCTGACTGCCATTAAGTACCAAGATGAAATCCTCAGACCCCTTGTGAGACTTGGCCCTGGGTTCCTCCTGGGTTCCTACTAATGCAAGACAATGCTAGACCTCATGTGGCTGGAGTGTGTCAGCAGTTCCTGCAAGAGGAAGGCATTGATGCTATGGACTGGCCCGCCCGTTCCCCAGACCTGAATCCAATTGAGCACATCTGGGACATCATGTCTCGCTCCATCCACCAACGCCACGTTGCACCACAGACTGTCCAGGTGTTGGCGGATGCTTTAGTCCAGGCCTGGGAGGAGATCCCTCAGGAGACCATCCGCCACCTCATCAGGAGCATGCCCAGGCATTTTAGGGAGGTCATACAGGCACGTGGAGGCCACACACACTACTGAGCCTCATTTTGACTTGTTTTAAGGACATTACATCAAAGTTGGATCAGCCTGTAGTGTGGTTTTCCACTTTAATTTTGAGTGTGACTCCAAATCCAGACCTCCATGCGTTGATAAATTTGATTTCCATTGATAATTTTTGTGTGATTTTGTTGTCAGCACATTCAACTATGTAAAGAAAAAAGTATTTAATAAGAATATTTCATTCATTCAGATCTAGGATGTGTTATTTTAGTGTTCCCTTTATTTTTTTGAGCCGTGTATATTCCTTGCAGATCTGAGGGAGTAGGAACTAGGGAAGGGGACTAGGGGTATGAATGGAATGTGGCCAGCCTAGCTGTGGGTTCTGTCTAAGAAGGGGACTATTGGGTTCTGTCCTGACAGGAAACATTATCTCCACATGTCAAAATCACTACTACTACAGAGGTCCCCTCCATATTCATCTCTATCGCTCTCATTCTCTCTCTTTCTCTCCCCTCTTTCACATACACTTCATCTCATTTGCTCTGCCTGTTTGTTTAAATTCTGTCTCACTTCTCCATACTACCCTTCGTTCTATCCCACACTCATCATGTATCACTCTCTCACTCTTTGTACAGTGCATTTGGAAAGTATTCAGACTCCTTGACATAACATTTTATTACATTACAGCCTTATTCTAAAATGTATTAAATTGTTGTTGTTTTTTCCCCCTCAATCTACACCCAATAGCCAATAATGACAAAACAAAAACAGGTTTATAAAAAAATACAAAATAAAGTGAAATATCACATCTACATAAATATTCAGACCCTTTACCAAGTACTTTGTTGAAGCACCTTTGACAGAGATTACAGCCTCGTGTCTTCTTAGGTATGACGCTACAAGCTTGGCACACCTGTACTTGGTGAGATTCTCACATTCTTCTCTGCAGATCCTCTCAAGCTTTGTCAGGTTGGATGGGGAGCGTCGCTGCAGAGCTATTTTCAGGTCTCTCCAGAGTTGTGATATCGGGTTCGAGTCCGGGCTCTGGCTAAGCCACTCAAGGACATTCAGAGAGTTGTCCTGAAGCCACTCCTGTGTTTGTCTTGGCTGTGATTAGGGTCATTGTCCTGTTGGAAGGTGAACCTTCGCCCCCAGTCTGAGGTCCTGAGCGCTCTGGAGCAGGTTTTCATCAAGGATCTCTCTGTACTTTGCTCCATTCATCTTTCCCTTGATCCCGACTAGTCTCCCAGTCCCTGCCACAGAAAAACATCTCCACTGTATGATGCTGCCACCACCATGCTTCACCGTGGCGATGGTGCCAGGTTTCCTCTAGACGTGACGCTTGGCATTCAGGCCAAACAGTTCCATGTTGGTTTCATCAGACCAGAGAATCTTGTTAATCATGTTCTGAGAGTCCTTTAGGCAGTGGTGTAAAGCACTTACAGTACCAGTCAAAAGTTGACACACCTACTCATTCAAGGGTTTTTCTTTATTTTTAGTATTTTCTACATTATAGAATAATAGTGAAGACATCAAAACTATGAAATAACACATATGAAATCATGTAGTAACCAAAAGTGTTAAACAAATCAAAATATATTTTAGATTCTTCAAAGTAGCCACCCTTTGCCTTGATGACAGCTTTGCACACTTATTTAATTTTTATTTAAGTAGGCAAATTAGTTAAGAACAAATTCTTATCTACAATGAAGGCCTAACCTGGACTACGCTGGGCCAATTATGGGCTGCCCTATGGGACTCGCAATCACAGCTGGTTTTGATGCAGCCTGGAATCGAACCAGGGTCTGTAGTGACCGCTGCGCCACTCGGGAGCCCAAGGCTGTATTGTTGTCTCTACCTTTTTGCCCTTTGTGATGTTGTCTGTGCCCAATAATGTTTGTACACTGTTTTGTGCTGCTACCATGTGCTGCTGCCATGTTGTGTTGCTACCATGTTGTTGTCATGTTGTGTTGCTACCATGCTGTGTTGTCATGTTGTGTTGCTACCATGCTGTGTTGTTGTCTAGGTCTCTCTTTATGTAGTGATATCTGTCTTGTCGTGATGTGTGTTTTGTCCTATGTTTAATCCCAACACCCGTCCCCGCAGGAGGCCTTTTGCGAGGCTGTCATTGTAAATAAGAATTTGTTCTTAACTGACTTGCCTAGTTAAATAAATAAATAAATAAATAAATAATGGAGCGAGCGTCACATTAGTCTGTAACAATCAGCTAGCTACTCGAACCACAACACCAACCCAATGTTAGCGGAGGGTGTGACTGGCATGGTGTGAGGGTGTTCTCAGGCAATAACACCGCCAGACATGGTACAGACTGAAATGGCAGAGACAAACTATACTACAACCGTCTCTTTGTTCACAGTTCAGTCCCCATTTAACATACTCAAGAGTATAGGACTGAAAAGAATAGTTGAGTCCTACATGACTCATCAGGCTTTAGAACTTCTACTGAGGAGAAATGAGGTGGGGGGGGGGGGGGGGGGGGTGGAGAGAGAAAGTCAGGATTCATAACAGACCTCCTCAGCCTGGGGCAAAGGTAGTAGCTCTGCTCAGTAAGTCTAAACACATTTTACAGACTCTGCAGCTGCTGGGGGAAAAGAAAGTGTATGTTCTGCTTTCCTGCGAGTGAGCTAAGCATGTCAACCACACCCACAAATAGATAGTAGACTATTGAACTGAACTAACGTCAAAACGTGTTTTATACTTGCTGAAGACACAGCAGTTGGTAGCCAAGTAAAACTCAACTCCACGATGTACTGTACTTCACATCAACGGAGTTGCGCTACATCTAGTGTGGGCTTCGACATCACATAAAATCCATATTTTTGTATTTGTCTAAAATACTGCTTTTGTCCTGTGTAAATGTGGGCTATTTTTGTGGGTGTTGAAATAAGTAGTTTTTTATAAAAATAAATAAATAAATAACAAATATATATATATGTAACTTCCGAGCTCCAATCCGCCCACTCGCGTCTTCACTCTCGTCTTCGCTTAACTCCGTTGATGGTCTACATCGTGGAATATAATTTAACTTGGCTAGCAGTTGGTAAAATCGTTGCTCTAAAAAAGTTTAAATACATTCACACAGAGACAAACATATGCATAATTGCTGTGGGCTATGCTCTACAAAATATTAAATAAGTTCATTAATCGTCATTCATTTCCGTAAAACCGACTGGCTGCTTTAGTTTGGGCTAGTTTACCTTGGAAGAGTTGACTCCCTCGGTGACGTATTCGTTTCTCTCCGGTACTACTGGGGCTTCAGTCGGTGAGACCCCTGGTTCGCTCCTGGTGGCTGCTCTTCTGATGCACGAGCTCCCCAGGGCTCGCTTGCTGTCTCTTTCTCACTCTTTCTCTCTCACACACAGGGGAGGGCTGAGTCTTACGGCGGGAGCTGAGCTCTGGCTACTCCTGTTCCCTGACCATGTTGATCAGAATCATGTGGTCCATTTTAGTGTCGACTAGACCTACTGCTCCAATGACATGATCAAGTTGAATCAAAGCTCTTGAAAATATTCATTGGAGCCTACTGCTTTTCACATAAACCATTTGAGAATAAATCCAGGTCTCTTTTGGAAAGTGCATATTTCGGCTAATTTCCAACAGTAATCTATTTCTGCCTTGTCATTAAAAAAAAGTGTGATGTTAAAACAATAAGGCACGAGGGGGTGTGGTATATGGCCAATATACCATGGGCTGTTCTTACTTGCGACGCGGAGTGCCTGGATTCAGCCCTTAGCCTTGGTATATTGGCCATATATCACAAACCCTCCAGGTGCCTTATTGCTATTATAAACTGGTTACCAACGTAATTAGATCATAAAAATAAATGCTATATGGTCTGATATCACGGCTGGCAGCCATTCAGCATTCAGGGCTTGAACCATTCAGTTTATAATTATCTTTTGATTCTGGGCAAAACTCCTCACCTTACTCTTCATAAAGAATGGTAACTAAAGCAACTTCGTAACTCAATATTTTATTTTTCTCCAGAATTAGGTCTAATTCGTTTCAAAACGCACAAAGAAAGATAGAATGTTGCTGTACAATGTTTTTAGAAGATGTATGTCTGATGGCACAGTGGCATGCGTTTAGGCATCTTTTTCACTAATTGGTCTCTTGGCCAATCAGATCTGAAAACGCTCTAATGTGAAAAGATCTGATGTTATCGGTCAAAAGAAGAATTAGTGGAAACAATTAAAGAATTGGGCTGCCTGTGTGAACAAATCAAATTGCAGCCAGTATGCAGCAGATCAATCAATTTGCCAGTCTGGAAACAATGTAACACTTTCCCTATCCCAGTCTGCTGTCCCCACATGCTTAAAGATGGCCACCATTGTTCCCGTACCCAAGAAAGCAAAGGTAACTGAACTGAATGACTATTGCCCCAAAGCACTCACTTCTGTCATCATGAAGTGCTTTGAGTGACTAGTCAAGGATCATATCACCTCCACCTTACCTGTAACCCTAGACCCACTGCAATTTGCATACCGCCCCAATAGGTCCACAGACGATGCAATTGCCGTCACACTGCCCTATCCCATCTGGACAAGAGGAATACCTATGTAAGAATGCTGTTCTTTGACTACAGCTCAGCATTCAACACCATAGTATCCTCCAAGCTCATCATTAAGCTTGAGGCCCTGGGTCTAAAACCCACCTTGTGCGATTGGGTCCTGGACATCCTGACGGGCAGCCCCCAGGTAGTGAAGGTAGGAAACAACGTATCAACTTCGCTGATCCTCAACGCTGGGGCCCCAAAAGGGAGCATGCTCAGCCCTCTCCTGTACTCTCTGTTCTCCCATGACTGTGTGGCCATGCACGCCTACAACTCGATCATCAAGTTTGCAGACAACACAACAGTAGTAGGCTTGATCACCAACAACAACGAGACAGTCTATAGGGAGGAGGTGAGGGCACTCGGAGTGTGGTGTCAGGAAAACAACCTCTCACTCAACGTCAACAAAACAAAGGAGATGATCGTGGACTTCAGGAAACAGCAGAAGGAGCACCCCCCATCCACATTGATGCGACAGCAGTGGAGAAGGTGGAAAGTTTCATGTTCCTCGGCGCACACATCACAGACAAACTGAAATTATTTACCCACACCGACAGTGTGGTGTAGAAGGCGCAACAGCGCCTCTTCAACCTCAGGAGGCTGAAGAAATTTGGCTTGTCACCTAAAACCCTCACAAACTTCTACAGATGCACAATTGAGAGCATCCTGTCGGGCTGTATCACCTCCTGGTATGGCAACTGCACCACCCACAACCGCAGGGCTCTCCAGAGGGTGGTGCGGTCTGCACAACGCATCACCGGGGGACAAACTACCTACCCTCTAGGACACCTACAGCACCCGATGTCACAGAAAGGCAAAAAATATCATCAAGGCCAACAACCACCCGAGCCACTGCCTGTTCACCCCGCTACCATCCAGAAGGCGAGGCCAATACAGGTGCATCAAAGCTGGGACCGAGAGACTGAAAAATAGTTTCTATCTCAAGACTGTTAAACAGACATCACTAACACGGAGATGCTGCTGCCTACATACAGACTTGAAATCATTGGCCACTCTAACAGATGGATCACTCGTCACTTTATTAATGCCACTTTAATAATGATGTTTACATATCTTGCGCTACTCATCCCAGATATATATACTGTATTTTATACCATCTATTGCATCTCATCTATACTGGTCGGTCATGGCCCATCCATATATTTCTATGTACATATCCTTATTCCATCCCTTTATTTAGATTTGTGTGTATTGGGTAGTTGTTGTTTGGCCCTGTCCAGGGGTGTCCTCGGATGGGGCCAAGGTGTCTCCTGACCTCTCCTGTCTCAGCCTCCAGTATTTATGCTGCAGTACTTTATGTGTCGGGGGGCTAGGGTCAGTTTGTTATATCTGGAGTACTCCTGCTGTCCTATTTGGTGTCCTGTGTGAATTTAAGTGTGCTCTCTCTAATTCTCTCTTTCTTTCTCTCTCTCGGAGGACCTGAGCCCTAGGACCATGCCTCAGGACTACCTGACATGATGACTCCTTGCTGTCCCCAGTCCACCTGGCTGTGCTGCTGCTCCAGTTTCAACTGTTCTGCCTTATTATTATTGGACCATGCTGGTCATTTATGAACATTTGAACATCTTGGCCATGTTCTGTTATAATCTCCACCCGGCACAGCCAGAAGAGGACTGGCCACCCCACATAGCCTGGTTCCTCTCTAGGTTTCTTCCTAGGTTTTGGCCTTTCTAGGGAGTTTTTCCTAGCCACCGTGCTTCTACACCTGCATTGCTTGCTGTTTGGGGTTTTAGGCTGGGTTTCTGTACAGCACTTTGAGATATCAGCTGAT
Source organism: Oncorhynchus mykiss (assembly GCF_013265735.2). Classification (NCBI taxonomy): domain Eukaryota; kingdom Metazoa; phylum Chordata; class Actinopteri; order Salmoniformes; family Salmonidae; genus Oncorhynchus; species Oncorhynchus mykiss. The sequence continues at coordinate 17,290,590 of NC_048591.1, read as the reverse complement.
GTAGGAAGGGCTATATAAAGAAATGTGATTTGATTTGATTTGATTTGTTGTTAAATTGTTCAATTACTTGTTAGATATTGCTGCACTATCGGGAACTAGAAGCACAAGCAATTTCACTACACTCGCAATAACATCTGCTAACCATGTGTATGTCACCAATTCAATTTAATTTAATTTAATCGGCATAAGGTTACAGTTTGTTTAGAAACAACACGTTTTTCACGTCTCTGCTATTTACAGTACTGCAGCGCCCACCTGTGGCCACAGGGTAAAAGGACCGCAGCGTAATGTGCTGCCAGTGGCCGTGACCGAGGTGGCGAAGTGTCTGTCTGTCGCGCTGTGTCATTAATGTTTAACACTAAGGGACTGGAGTCACCGGAGTCATGTGAGAAACTGCACTTTACTGAACTGAAGAAAGACAGCATTCACATCAGACAACGGGAGAGATGGACATGAAACATCTAACGTGTAAGTTTAAATGAAGACGGTTTGTTGTTTAAGGAGATACACTTTGAACAAACTACACAGTAAGTCATAATGATATTATGATGAGGAGCAATGTATTGAAATATAATTTTTCACACAAGGCTATTACTTATTCACCCTGTGTGTTTTAATTAAGGAGTATGCCAAGAGAACGCATATCAGATACTTGATTGGTTAATTTATTGATGGTTGATTGCTTTATTATTTCTCTGTGGAATATAAAAACATGTTACTCAACATGGGTCCTCTGGGAAACATTATCCTTACTCTGTGTGTGTGTGTGTGTAGTGGTGGGGATGGGGAGAATTCCGGGGTATCTACTGATTGGCTCAGCACTCTGTATGGGCGTGGTCAGTCAAACCCTAAGCTACACCTCCAGGGTCAGAGTTCACAAAGGGAGGAGCCTCACACTGCCCTGCATGATCACAACACATGCAAGTGAGATAATGCACACAAAAAAAAGACTACCTTTTTGGAATGTCCCCATACCCCTGTTATACTGGTGTGTGTGTAGGAGCAGTTCAGTACTGGCAGACCCCATTTGGTCAGGTCCTGAACAGCAGTCTTCATGCCAACCAGAAAGATGTTGGTTACTATGCAACGAGATGGTAGCCTGCGGATCCACATTGCCTCTCCCCACCACAGCAGCATGTACTACTGCCTCCTACTGACCGGAGGACAAACTACACTCATCCTACCAGCTGTAAGTACTGTTGTAAGGCATCCATGTTGTGTTAATAAAACATGCACTATATAATAAGGTTGCCATTTGGGACTCAAACATGCATTCACTCTTTACCTCCCTCATTTAAACATCATCAACATTAAATACAGATACATTTTACCAGCACTCATAAGGTGTGTGAATTGGGTGCGGTCGCTAGGACAGGGACATCGTAACCATGGTGAAACAGTCAGCGTGGCATTCCGGCAGGATGTGGAACAAGAGGATGAGGATAACTCTGCCTCGACGACAAGCATTATCATGGACAAAGTCAGCCCATCTCCACCGGCCAAAACTCAGAGAAGCTTCAGGAGCAAATGTCATGAAGAGAACAGTACTTATCTCCCGCCCAAGCAGTGCTCGCTGTCCCTCACCAGGCTCAACACCATCATGGCTGCTGCCAGCGCCGGCCCCCCTCGACACCCAGAGCCCCCCGGGTAGAGACTCAGACCCTGACGAAAGGGATACAGCCAGTCCATCCCAGGGCCAGGAGAAACCAGTCTTTCAACTGGAGATGTGACATACAAGATCTGGGCCTGTATTCATAAAGCGTCTCAGTATGGCGGCTGATAAATGATCCCTTCCTGACCGGTTCATATAAATCTTAATCATTACGAATTAAAACGCGAAACTGTTTCTAGGTCAGCCCTCCTAGTCTTGATAGACGCAGCCCCTAAGCAGAAAGATCAGGGTCATGTTCAATAGGGCATACAGACACACCGTACCAAAATAGTTTGGAACAGAAAAAAAAACGAGTTTCTTACTGGACAACTTTAACAGATAGTGCCTTGCCATTTCACTCCATTGTAAAACATTTACTCAATCACAAATTCCCAGACAAATTTAAGATTTGGACTTGTCATCAAATCCAACAGATTCCATTAATATTTTGTTAAAGTAATTGGAAATAAAACATAAAAAATACATGTTAACTTTGGATGATTGTGTTGTTAATCCCAGTGTTTATGGTTCTAACCTTGTCCCCAGGTTATAATTGTGCAAAACTCTAATAAGCCTGGAATAACATCTATAGTCTGGCCTATGTAAGAGTGAACAAAAAAATGATTTATTTCATAATTATTTGAGCTTAGCGAATCACACGACTGCAAGACAGGGCTCCAAATTAGAGGTACACAATATGTGAGGAAGTGTTCAGAGGGAAGTGATTGATTAAATATAAAGCCGATGGCTATTGGCTCGGGACTTTTTCGTGTTCTTTCTATTGGGTTAAAGGCCCAGGGCAGTTAAAAAAACATGATTTCCCTGTGTTTTATAGACACTGAGTGTACAAAACATTGACCAGGTGAAAACTATGATCCCTTATTGATGTCACTTGTTAAATTCACTTCAAATCAGTGTAGATGAAGGGGAGGAGATAGTTTAAAGAAGGATTTTTAAGCCTTGAGACATGGATTGTGTATGTGTGCCATTCAGAGGGTGAATGGGCAAGACAAAAGATGGTAGTAGGTGCCAGGCGCACCAGTTTAATTGTCAAGAACTAACACTGCTGGGTTTTTCCACGCTCAACAGTTTCCCGTGTGCATCAAGAATGGGTCCACCTCCCAAAGGGCATCCAGCCAACTTGACACAACCTTGGGAAACATTGGAGTCAACATGAGCCAGCAATCCCTTTGGAATGCTTTCAACACCTTGTAGAGTCCATGCCCGGTGACAAATTGAGACTGTTCTGAGGGCAAAAGGGGGTGCAACTCAATATTAGGTCAGTTTTCTTAATGCTTTCTACACTGTATATTTCCATACTGAGGCTGGAGTAATACTGTGAAAATTCTGATCATGTACTTTTAGTGCAAAAAACTGTTCGAAAAGACCACCCGTTTTGGTGGGATGGAGTTTTGGCCTGTCTGGTGACATCACCAGGCAGTACATTTGTTAATAGACCAATAAGAAAGAGTTCTAAACCTTTCTGCCAATAACATAGTTCTCTTCTCCCCATTCAGACCACTTCCAGACAGACCTAGCAAAATTGTTGCTTGAGAAATTGGTATTTGCTAAGTTCTGTTTCTTTTTGAGCATTTTAATTTAAAACAATCACATTAAGGTACTTAATTGTTAACAAGAAAATATTTGATATGGATATAAAAACTTCTGTGTTGGACCTTTAACGAAGGCCATGTTGGACATGTTGATCCACCAGACCCAATGAGCATCAAGCAAGTGTAGGGTAAACAAGATTCATTTGGTCGTACCAATCACAGCCCAGTATATTTGGTTGAATTCCATTCTTTATTCTTGTTCTGAAAACATACTATAAACAAGGTAAGACTCAAAAATGACGGGAAAAAATGTTCAAGGAAATGGAAAAATTCCCCAGTCGAGCTTCACAACAATGGCTAGAGATGCAATATATATGAAAAATAGTTCCCCCTTTCGTTTAGTTTTTTGTTTGTTTTCGCCTTGTTGAACTTGCTTAAATTAACACTGACAAACTATCTTCAGAGAGAGAGGACTTCACTGTTTGGCCCACTAAGCACAGAGGCCGTCACTGGAAGTGTATCTGCACGCCGTGACACCGTATGGGTGTGTGTGTGCACAGTCCATGGAAGGTGTGTGTGTGCCATCTCTGTATAGTGTGTGTGCCGTTTCTGTATATTTCAAACGGAGGGAGAACATCTTCATGTGAGCTTCTCTCTTTCTCCTCTTCTGCGGTTTGGCGAGTGTGTCCTCAGCTATAACGCTGCCAGCCGAGCTTTCTGCCACTCCACAAACTCATCCAATAACACCGGCCCTGCAGAGAGAGAGCGAGAGTAGTGTTAGTGTGAGACGGACTGTGTGTGTGTGTGTGTTTTTTTGTGTGTTTTTGTATGCTTTAGTGTGTGTGTACGTACTCACAGGCTCCATCCTCGTCATAGTTACTGAGGTCTGTGCTGACTGTACGACTAAACTCTAAGACGTTATACCACTGGTCCTTATTCATCACCTTGTACTTGGACTGCTGCAGGGGAGGAGAGAAAATAGAGGAGCGGGGATAGGGGGAGGAGAAAGGAGATCAATATTAGGAGGGAGTCAGTGCAGGGACAACACATTTGTGTTCAGCATAGGGTGTGTTACCTCCAGAAACTGGTTGAAGACAGGGAAGAGTGGCCATGTTCTCCCCAGTAGCAACCCTAGCATGGACTTAGCTGTGTCCATGTCCAGACTCCTCTGGTCCTTATCCTGGGGGAGGGAGGAGAAGGGGAGAGAACAGAGAGTCAGGGGGAGGGGTAAGAGAGATGATAAAGAGGAAGAGGTAATGTATGCATTCAGAAAGTATTCTGACCTTTTCCACATTTTGTTACGTTACAGCCTTTTGATTAAATTACATTTTTTCCTCATCAATCTACACACAATACCCCATGACAAAGGGAAAACAGGCTTTTGAATTTTTTGCAAATGTATTAAAAATAAAAAACATACCTTACATAATAAGTATTCAGCCCTTTGCTATGAGATTTGAAATTGAGCTCGGGTGCATCCTGTTTCCATTGATCATCCTTGAGATGTTTTTACAACTTGATGGAGTCCATCTGTGGTAAATTCAATTGATTGGACATGATTAGGAAAGGCTCTACAAGAGAGCAAAAACCAAGCCATGAAGTCGAAGGAATTGTCCGTAGAGCTCCGAGACAGGATTGTGCCGAGGCACAGATCTGGGGAAGGGTACCAAAAAATGTCTGCAGGATTGAAGGTCCCCAAGAGCACAGTGGCCTCCATCATTATTAAATGGAAGAAGTTAGGAACCACCAAGACTCTTCCTAGAGCTGTCTGCAACACCATCATGACTGCTGCCACTGCCAGCCCCCTGGACACCCAGAGGCCCCGTGAAGAGACTCAGACCCCAGGACTGGCTGCCCGGCCAAACTGAGCAACCGGGGGAGAAGGGCCAAGGTCAGGTAGGTGACCAAGAACCCGATGGTCACTCTGACATAGTTCCAGAGTTCCTCTGTGGAGATGGGAGAACCTTACCAGAAGGACAACCAGCACTCCACCAATTAGGCCTTTATGGTAGTGGCCAGAGGGAAGCCACTCCTCAGTAAAGGAACATAACAGCCCACTTGGAGTTTCCCAAAGGGCACCTAAAGTACTCTCAGACCATGATAAACAGGATTCTCTGGTCTGATGAAACCAAGATTTTACTCTTTGGCCTGAATGCCAAGCGTCACGTCTGGAGGAAACCTGGCACCATCCCTACGGTGAAGCATGGTGGTGGCAGCATCATGCTATGGGGATGTTTTTCACCAGCAGGGACTGGGAGACTAGTCAGGATTGAGGGAAAGATGAATGGGGCAAAGTACAGAGATCCTTGATGAAAACCTGCTCTAGAGCGCTCAGGACCATCAAAGTACTTATGTAAATGTGATTCCAGTTTTTTATATTTTATACATTAGCAAACATTTCTAAAATCCATTTTTTTTCTTGGTCTTTATAGGGTATTGTGTATATATTGATGAGAGGGGGGTGACGATTTAATCCATTTTAAAATAAGGCTGTAACGCAACAAAATGTGGAAAAAGGGGTCTGAATACTTTCCAAATGCAACCAGACCCTCTACTCTCTTCTTAGGAGGTCAAACCATTTCCTGACTGTGAACCAGTGAACGAGGACTCACCCTGGCAAAGTCAAAGGCGTATCTGTAGATGTTTTTAAAGATGATCGTGTCGTTGAGATGATTGCGAAGGTAGTCCAGTTTCCCCTGTAACCTCTCTATGCAGTCACACCTATAGGGGGAGGGGGGGAGGGGGGGTCAGAAACAAACATGGTTTCCCAGTCACACCTATAGGGGGGGAGGGGGGGGTCACAAACAAACATGGATTCCCAGTCACACCTATAGGGGGAGGGGGGGGGGGGGGGGGGGGGGTCAGAAACAAACATGGATTCCCAGTCACACCTATAGGGGGGGGGGGGGGGGGGGGGGGGGGGGGGTCACAAACAAACATGGATTCCCAGTCACACCTATAGGGGGAGGGGTCAGAAACAAACATGGTTTCCCAGTCACACCTATAGGGGGGAGGGGGGGGGGGGGGGGTCAGAAACAAACATGGTTTCCCAGTCACACCTATAGGGGGGGGGGGGGGGGGGGGGGGGGGGGGGGGGGGTCACAAACAAACATGGATTCCCAGTCACACCTATAGGGGGAGGGGTCAGAAACAAACATGGTTTCCCAGTCACACCTATAGGGGGGTGTAGTGTCACTAACACACACGGTTTCCCAGTCACACCTATAGGGAGGGGGGTGTAGTGTCACTAACACACACGGTTTCCCAGTCCCACCTATAGTGGGGTGTAGTGTCACTAACACACAGTTTCCCAGTCACAGCTATAGGGAGGGGGGTGTAGTGTCACTAACACACACAGTTTCCCAGTCACACCTATAGGGAGGGGGGTGTAGTGTCACTAACACACAGCTTCCCAGTCACACCTATAGGGGGGTGTAGTGTCACTAACACACACAGTTTCCCAGTCACACCTATAGGGAGGGGGGTGTAGTGTCACTAACACACACGGTTTCCCAGTCACACCTATAGGGGGGTGTAGTGTCACTAACACACACGGTTTCCCAGTCACACCTATAGGGAGGGGGGTGTAGTGTCACTAACACACACGGTTTCCCAGTCACACCTATAGGGGGGTGTAGTGTCACTAACACACAGCTTCCCAGTCACACCTATAGGGGGGTGTAGTGTCACTAACACACACAGTTTCCCAGTCACACCTATAGGGAGGGGGGTGTAGTGTCACTAACACACACGGTTTCCCAGTCACACCTATAGGGGGGTGTAGTGTCACTAACACACAGCTTCCCAGTCACACCTATAGGGGGGTGTAGTGTCACTAACACACACGGTTTCCCAGTCACACCTATAGGGAGGGGGGTGTAGTGTCACTAACACACACAGTTTCCCAGTCACACCTATAGGGGGGTGTAGTGTCACTAACACACACGGTTTCCCAGTCACACCTATAGGGAGGGGGGTGTAGTGTCACTAACACACAGTTTCCCAGTCACACCTATAGGGAGGGGGGTGTAGTGTCACTAACACACACAGTTTCCCAGTCACAGCTATAGGGAGGGGGGTGTAGTGTCACTAACACACACAGCTTCCCAGTCACACCTATAGGGAGGGGGGTGTAGTGTCACTAACACACACAGTTTCCCAGTCACATCTATAGGGAGGGGGGTGTAGTGTCACTAACACACACAGCTTCCCAGTCACACCTATAGGGAGGGGGGTGTAGTGTCACTAACACACACAGCTTCCCAGTCACACCTATAGTGGGGTGTAGTGTCACTAACACACAGCTTCCCAGTCACAGCTATAGGGAGGGGGGTGTAGTGTCACTAACACACACAGTTTCCCAGTCACACCTATAGGGAGGGGGGTGTAGTGTCACTAACACACACAGTTTCCCAGTCACACCTATAGGGAGGGGGGTGTAGTGTCACTAACACACACAGCTTCCCAGTCACACCTATAGGGAGGGGGGTGTAGTGTCACTAACACACACAGTTTCCCAGTCACACCTATAGGGAGGGGGGTGTAGTGTCACTAACACACACAGCTTCCCAGTCACACCTATAGGGAGGGGGGTGTAGTGTCACTAACACACACAGTTTCCCAGTCACACCTATAGGGAGGGGGGTGTAGTGTCACTAACACACACAGCTTCCCAGTCACACCTATAGTGGGGTGTAGTGTCACTAACACACAGCTTCCCAGTCACAGCTATAGGGAGGGGGGTGTAGTGTCACTAACACACACAGTTTCCCAGTCACACCTATAGGGAGGGGGGTGTAGTGTCACTAACACACACAGTTTCCCAGTCACACCTATAGGGAGGGGGGTGTAGTGTCACTAACACACACAGTTTCCCAGTCACACCTATAGGGAGGGGGGTGTAGTGTCACTAACACACACAGCTTCCCAGTCACACCTATAGTGGGGTGTAGTGTCACTAACACACAGCTTCCCAGTCACAGCTATAGGGAGGGGGGTGTAGTGTCACTAACACACACAGTTTCCCAGTCACACCTATAGGGAGGGGGGTGTAGTGTCACTAACACACACAGCTTCCCAGTCACACCTATAGTGGGGTGTAGTGTCACTAACACACAGCTTCCCAGTCACAGCTATAGGGAGGGGGGTGTAGTGTCACTAACACACACAGTTTCCCAGTCACACCTATAGGGAGGGGGGTGTAGTGTCACTAACACACACAGCTTCCCAGTCACACCTATAGTGGGGTGTAGTGTCACTAACACACAGTTTCCCAGTCACAGCTATAGGGAGGGGGGTGTAGTGTCACTAACACACACAGCTTCCCAGTCACACCTATAGTGGGGTGTAGTGTCACTAACACACAGCTTCCCAGTCACAGCTATAGGGAGGGGGGTGTAGTGTCACTAACACACACAGTTTCCCAGTCACACCTATAGGGAGGGGGGTGTAGTGTCACTAACACACACGGTTTCCCAGTCACACCTATAGTGGGGTGTAGTGTCACTAACACACAGTTTCCCAGTCACAGCTATAGGGAGGGGGGTGTAGTGTCACTAACACACACAGTTTCCCAGTCACACCTATAGGGAGGGGGGTGTAGTGTCACTAACACACACGGTTTCCCAGTCACACCTATAGGGAGGGGGGTGTAGTGTCACTAACACACACGGTTTCCCAGTCACACCTATGGGGGTGTAGTGTCACTAACACACACGGTTTCCCAGTCACACCTATAGGGAGGGGGGTGTAGTGTCACTAACACACACAGTTTCCCAGTCACACCTATAGGGAGGGGGGTGTAGTGTCACTAACACACACGGTTTCCCAGTCACAGCTATAGGGAGGGGGGTGTAGTGTCACTAACACACACGGTTTCCCAGTCACAGCTATGGGGGTGTAGTGTCACTAACACACACAGTTTCCCAGTCACACCTATAGGGGGGGGGGGGGGTCACAAACAAACATGGATTCCCAGTCACACCTATAGGGGGAGGGGGGGTCAGAAACAAACATGGTTTCCCAGTCACACCTATAGGGGGGTGTAGTGTCACTAACACACACGGTTTCCCAGTCACACCTATAGGGAGGGGGGTGTAGTGTCACTAACACACACGGTTTCCCAGTCCCACCTATAGTGGGGTGTAGTGTCACTAACACACAGTTTCCCAGTCACAGCTATAGGGAGGGGGGTGTAGTGTCACTAACACACACAGTTTCCCAGTCACACCTATAGGGAGGGGGGTGTAGTGTCACTAACACACACGGTTTCCCAGTCACACCTATAGGGGGGTGTAGTGTCACTAACACACACGGTTTCCCAGTCACACCTATAGGGAGGGGGGTGTAGTGTCACTAACACACAGCTTCCCAGTCACACCTATAGGGGGGTGTAGTGTCACTAACACACACAGTTTCCCAGTCACACCTATAGGGAGGGGGGTGTAGTGTCACTAACACACACGGTTTCCCAGTCACACCTATAGGGGGGTGTAGTGTCACTAACACACACGGTTTCCCAGTCACACCTATAGGGAGGGGGGTGTAGTGTCACTAACACACACGGTTTCCCAGTCACACCTATAGGGGGGTGTAGTGTCACTAACACACAGCTTCCCAGTCACACCTATAGGGGGGTGTAGTGTCACTAACACACACAGTTTCCCAGTCACACCTATAGGGGGGTGTAGTGTCACTAACACACACGGTTTCCCAGTCACACCTATAGGGAGGGGGGTGTAGTGTCACTAACACACACAGTTTCCCAGTCACACCTATAGGGGGGTGTAGTGTCACTAACACACACGGTTTCCCAGTCACACCTATAGGGAGGGGGGTGTAGTGTCACTAACACACAGTTTCCCAGTCACACCTATAGGGAGGGGGGTGTAGTGTCACTAACACACACAGTTTCCCAGTCACACCTATAGGGAGGGGGGTGTAGTGTCACTAACACACACAGCTTCCCAGTCACACCTATAGGGAGGGGGGTGTAGTGTCACTAACACACACAGTTTCCCAGTCACACCTATAGGGAGGGGGGTGTAGTGTCACTAACACACACAGCTTCCCAGTCACACCTATAGGGAGGGGGGTGTAGTGTCACTAACACACACAGTTTCCCAGTCACACCTATAGGGAGGGGGGTGTAGTGTCACTAACACACACAGCTTCCCAGTCACACCTATAGTGGGGTGTAGTGTCACTAACACACAGCTTCCCAGTCACAGCTATAGGGAGGGGGGTGTAGTGTCACTAACACACACAGTTTCCCAGTCACACCTATAGGGGGGTGTAGTGTCACTAACACACACAGTTTCCCAGTCACACCTATAGGGGGGTGTAGTGTCACTAACACACACAGTTTCCCAGTCACAGCTATAGGGGGGTGTAGTGTCACTAACACACACAGTTTCCCAGTCACAGCTATAGGGAGGGGGGTGTAGTGTCACTAACACACACAGTTTCCCAGTCACACCTATAGGGGGGTGTAGTGTCACTAACACACACAGTTTCCCAGTCACACCTATAGGGGGGTGTAGTGTCACTAACACACACAGTTTCCCAGTCACACCTATAGGGGGGTGTAGTGTCACTAACACACACAGTTTCCCAGTCACAGCTATAGGGAGGGGGGTGTAGTGTCACTAACACACACAGTTTCCCAGTCACACCTATGGGGGTGTAGTGTCACTAACACACACAGTTTCCCAGTCACACCTATGGGGGTGTAGTGTCACTAACACACACAGTTTCCCAGTCACACCTATAGGGGGGTGTAGTGTCACTAACACACACAGTTTCCCAGTCACACCTATGGGGGTGTAGTGTCACTAACACACACAGCTTCCCAGTCACACCTATAGGGAGGGGGGTGTAGTGTCACTAACACACACAGTTTCCCAGTCACACCTATAGGGGGGTGTAGTGTCACTAACACACACGGTTTCCCAGTCACACCTATAGGGAGGGGGGTGTAGTGTCACTAACACACAGCTTCCCAGTCACAGCTATAGGGAGGGGGGTGTAGTGTCACTAACACACACAGTTTCCCAGTCACACCTATAGGGAGGGGGGTGTAGTGTCACTAACACACACAGTTTCCCAGTCACACCTATAGGGAGGGGGGTGTAGTGTCACTAACACACACAGTTTCCCAGTCACACCTATGGGGGTGTAGTGTCACTAACACACACGGTTTCCCAGTCACACCTATGGGGGTGTAGTGTCACTAACACACACAGCTTCCCAGTCACACCTATAGGGAGGGGGGTGTAGTGTCACTAACACACACGGTTTCCCAGTCCCACCTATAGTGGGGTGTAGTGTCACTAACACACAGTTTCCCAGTCACAGCTATAGGGAGGGGGGTGTAGTGTCACTAACACACACAGTTTCCCAGTCACACCTATAGGGAGGGGGGTGTAGTGTCACTAACACACACGGTTTCCCAGTCACACCTATAGGGGGGTGTAGTGTCACTAACACACACGGTTTCCCAGTCACACCTATAGGGAGGGGGGTGTAGTGTCACTAACACACAGCTTCCCAGTCACACCTATAGGGGGGTGTAGTGTCACTAACACACACAGTTTCCCAGTCACACCTATAGGGAGGGGGGTGTAGTGTCACTAACACACACGGTTTCCCAGTCACACCTATAGGGGGGTGTAGTGTCACTAACACACACGGTTTCCCAGTCACACCTATAGGGAGGGGGGTGTAGTGTCACTAACACACACGGTTTCCCAGTCACACCTATAGGGGGGTGTAGTGTCACTAACACACAGCTTCCCAGTCACACCTATAGGGGGGTGTAGTGTCACTAACACACACAGTTTCCCAGTCACACCTATAGGGAGGGGGGTGTAGTGTCACTAACACACACGGTTTCCCAGTCACACCTATAGGGGGGTGTAGTGTCACTAACACACAGCTTCCCAGTCACACCTATAGGGGGGTGTAGTGTCACTAACACACACAGTTTCCCAGTCACACCTATAGGGGGGTGTAGTGTCACTAACACACACGGTTTCCCAGTCACACCTATAGGGAGGGGGGTGTAGTGTCACTAACACACACAGTTTCCCAGTCACACCTATAGGGGGGTGTAGTGTCACTAACACACACGGTTTCCCAGTCACACCTATAGGGAGGGGGGTGTAGTGTCACTAACACACAGTTTCCCAGTCACACCTATAGGGAGGGGGGTGTAGTGTCACTAACACACACAGTTTCCCAGTCACACCTATAGGGAGGGGGGTGTAGTGTCACTAACACACACAGCTTCCCAGTCACACCTATAGGGAGGGGGGTGTAGTGTCACTAACACACACAGTTTCCCAGTCACACCTATAGGGAGGGGGGTGTAGTGTCACTAACACACACAGCTTCCCAGTCACACCTATAGGGAGGGGGGTGTAGTGTCACTAACACACACAGTTTCCCAGTCACACCTATAGGGAGGGGGGTGTAGTGTCACTAACACACACAGCTTCCCAGTCACACCTATAGTGGGGTGTAGTGTCACTAACACACAGCTTCCCAGTCACAGCTATAGGGAGGGGGGTGTAGTGTCACTAACACACACAGTTTCCCAGTCACACCTATAGGGGGGTGTAGTGTCACTAACACACACAGTTTCCCAGTCACACCTATAGGGGGGTGTAGTGTCACTAACACACACAGTTTCCCAGTCACAGCTATAGGGGGGTGTAGTGTCACTAACACACACAGTTTCCCAGTCACAGCTATAGGGAGGGGGGTGTAGTGTCACTAACACACACAGTTTCCCAGTCACACCTATAGGGGGGTGTAGTGTCACTAACACACACAGTTTCCCAGTCACACCTATAGGGGGGTGTAGTGTCACTAACACACACAGTTTCCCAGTCACACCTATAGGGGGGTGTAGTGTCACTAACACACACAGTTTCCCAGTCACAGCTATAGGGAGGGGGGTGTAGTGTCACTAACACACACAGTTTCCCAGTCACACCTATGGGGGTGTAGTGTCACTAACACACACAGTTTCCCAGTCACACCTATGGGGGTGTAGTGTCACTAACACACACAGTTTCCCAGTCACACCTATAGGGGGGTGTAGTGTCACTAACACACACAGTTTCCCAGTCACACCTATGGGGGTGTAGTGTCACTAACACACACAGCTTCCCAGTCACACCTATAGGGAGGGGGGTGTAGTGTCACTAACACACACAGTTTCCCAGTCACACCTATAGGGGGGTGTAGTGTCACTAACACACACGGTTTCCCAGTCACACCTATAGGGAGGGGGGTGTAGTGTCACTAACACACAGCTTCCCAGTCACAGCTATAGGGAGGGGGGTGTAGTGTCACTAACACACACAGTTTCCCAGTCACACCTATAGGGAGGGGGGTGTAGTGTCACTAACACACACAGTTTCCCAGTCACACCTATAGGGAGGGGGGTGTAGTGTCACTAACACACACAGTTTCCCAGTCACACCTATGGGGGTGTAGTGTCACTAACACACACGGTTTCCCAGTCACACCTATGGGGGTGTAGTGTCACTAACACACACAGCTTCCCAGTCACACCTATAGGGAGGGGGGTGTAGTGTCACTAACACACACGGTTTCCCAGTCACACCTATAGGGGGGTGTAGTGTCACTAACACACAGCTTCCCAGTCACACCTATAGGGGGGTGTAGTGTCACTAACACACACAGTTTCCCAGTCACACCTATAGGGAGGGGGGTGTAGTGTCACTAACACACACGGTTTCCCAGTCACACCTATAGGGGGGTGTAGTGTCACTAACACACACACAGTTTCCCAGTCACAGCTATAGGGGGGTGTAGTGTCACTAACACACACAGTTTCCCAGTCACAGCTATAGGGAGGGGGGTGTAGTGTCACTAACACACACAGTTTCCCAGTCACACCTATAGGGGGGTGTAGTGTCACTAACACACACAGTTTCCCAGTCACACCTATAGGGAGGGGGGTGTAGTGTCACTAACACACACAGTTTCCCAGTCACACCTATAGGGGGGGTGTAGTGTCACTAACACACACAGTTTCCCAGTCACAGCTATAGGGAGGGGGGTGTAGTGTCACTAACACACACAGTTTCCCAGTCACACCTATGGGGGTGTAGTGTCACTAACACACACAGTTTCCCAGTCACACCTATGGGGGTGTAGTGTCACTAACACACACAGTTTCCCAGTCACACCTATAGGGAGGGGGGGTGTAGTGTCACTAACACACACAGTTTCCCAGTCACACCTATGGGGGTGTAGTGTCACTAACACACACAGCTTCCCAGTCACACCTATAGGGAGGGGGGTGTAGTGTCACTAACACACACGGTTTCCCAGTCACACCTATAGGGAGGGGGGTGTAGTGTCACTAACACACACAGTTTCCCAGTCACACCTATGGGGGTGTAGTGTCACTAACACACACAGTTTCCCTGTCACACCTATGGGGGTGTAGTGTCACTAACACACACAGCTTCCCAGTCACACCTATAGGGAGGGGGGTGTAGTGTCACTAACACACAGTTTCCCAGTCACACCTATAGGGGGGTGTAGTGTCACTAACACACACGGTTTCCCAGTCACACCTATAGGGAGGGGGGTGTAGTGTCACTAACACACAGCTTCCCAGTCACAGCTATAGGGAGGGGGGTGTAGTGTCACTAACACACACAGTTTCCCAGTCACACCTTTAGGGAGGGGGGTGTAGTGTCACTAACACACACAGTTTCCCAGTCACACCTATAGGGAGGGGGGTGTAGTGTCACTAACACACACGGTTTCCCAGTCACACCTATGGGGGTGTAGTGTCACTAACACACACAGCTTCCCAGTCACACCTATAGGGAGGGGGGTGTAGTGTCACTAACACACACGGTTTCCCAGTCACACCTATAGGGAGGGGGGTGTAGTGTCACTAACACACACGGTTTCCCAGTCACAGCTATAGGGAGGGGGGTGTAGTGTCACTAACACACACGGTTTCCCAGTCACAGCTATAGGGAGGGGGGTGTAGTGTCACTAACACACACAGTTTCCCAGTCCCACCTATAGGGAGGGGGGTGTAGTGTCACTAACACACACAGCTTCCCAGTCACACCTATAGGGAGGGGGGTGTAGTGTCACTAACACACACAGTTTCCCAGTCACACCTATGGGGGTGTAGTGTCACTAACACACACGGTTTCCCAGTCACACCTATAGGGGGAGGGGGGTGTAGTGTCACTAACACACACGGTTTCCCAGTAGAGTGAGAAGCATCAGGAACATAGACATGTGATGTGGTAAATCAAGGTTACTCACTGTAGTAAAGTCATTCCCTTAAGCCACTCCTCCTTAGTGAAAAATCCCATATTTGGAGCTTCTAGTTTCCAGGCTATAACTAACATAATTATCTGAAAAAGAGAAAGATGGAGAGTGGGGTGGGAGAGAACATACATCATAATTATCAACGATGGATGGATGAAGAGAAAAGACGAGGAAGACTAACGTTTTCTGGTTCTACTCCAATGTCTTCACAGAACTTCTCCATCCCCTCTGGACCCAACACCTCATCTGGACCTGGTACACAGGAAGCAGGTAGAAAAACACACAAAATGGTATAAATGACTCAATACTTAGTGACCAATAATCAGATTCAGAGTTCCTTGCAATTCAAAAAGAGTTCTGAGTGTGTAGCCAAGTTAATAGGCCACCTTAGTTTTCTATCTATGATCATCATGACATACAGTGCCTTCAGAAAGTATTCACACCCCTTGACTTTTTCCCACATTTTGTCGTGCTACAACCCAAATTTAAAATCGATTAAATCGAGATGTGTCACTGGCCTACACACAATATCCCATAATGTCAAAGTGGAATTATGTTTAGACATTTTTACAAATGAATGAAAAGCTGAAATGTCTCGAGTCAATTAGTATTCAAACCCTTTGTTATGGCAACCCTAAATAAAGTTCAGGAGTACAAATATCCTTAATAAGTCACACAATAGGTTGCATGGACTCACTCTTTGTGCAACAATAGTGTTTAACATTACTTTTGAATGACCACCTCATCTCTGTACCTTACACATACAATTACCTGTAAAGTCCCGCAGTCGAGCAGTGAATTTAAAACAGATTCAACCACAAAGACCAAGGACGTTTTCCAATGCCTCGCAAAGAAGGGCATCTATTGGTAGATGGGTTAAACTAAAGCAGACATTGAATATCCCTTTTGAGAATGGTGACGTTATTAATTACACGTTGAATGGTGTATCAACACACCCAGTCACTACAAAGATACAGGCGTCCTTCCCAACTCGGTTGCCGGAGAGGAAGGAAACCGCTCAGGGATTTCACCATGAGGCCAATGGTGACTTTAAAACAGTTACAGAGTTTAATGGCTGTGATAGGATACAACTGAGGATGAATCAACAACATTGTAGTTACTCCACAATACTAACCTAAATGACAAGGAAAAATAAGGAAAAATGTACAGAATTAAAAATATTCCAAAACATGCATCCTGTTTGCAATAAGGAACGAAAGTAAAACTGCAAATAATTTGGCAAAGAAAATAAATGTCCTGAATACGAAGCATTATGTGTGGTGCAAATCCAACACAACACATCACTGAGTACCAGTCTTCATATACAGTGCCTTGCGAAAGTATTCGGCCCCCTTGAACTTTGCGACCAGCTGAGGTGGGAGACTCTGTCCATAGGACAACAATCAGTCGTATATTGCACAAATCTGGCCTTTATGGAAGAGTGGCAAGAAGAAAGCCATTTCTTAAAGATATCCATAAAAAGTGTTGTTTAAAGTTTGCCACAAGCCACCTGGGAGACACACCAAACATGTGGAAGAAGGTGCTCTGGTCAGATGAAACCAAAATTGAACTTTTTGGCAACAATGCAAAACGTTATGTTTGGCGTAAAAGCAACACAGCTGAACACACCATCCCCACTGTCAAACATGGTGGTGGCAGCATCATGGTTTGGGCCTGCTTTTCTTCAGCAGGGACAGGGAAGATGGTTAAAATTGATGGGAAGATGGATGGAGCCAAATACAGGACCATTCTGGAAGAAAACCTGATGGAGTCTGCAAAAGACCTGAGACTGGGACGGAGATTTGTCTTCCAACAAGACGATCCAAAACATAAAGCAAAATCTACAATGGAATGGTTCAAAAATAAACATATCCAGGTGTTAGAATGGCCAAGTCAAAGGCCAGACCTGAATCCAATCGAGAATCTGTGGAAAGAACTGAAAACTGCTGTTCACAAATGCTCTCCATCCAACCTCACTGAGCTCAAGCTATTTTGCAAGGAGCAATGGGAAAAAAATGTAGTCTCTCGATGTGCAAAACTGATAGAGACATACCCCAAGCGACTTACAGCTGTAATCGCAGCAAAAGGTGGCGCTACAAAGTATTAACTTAAGGGGGCTGAATAATTTTGCACTGCCAATTTTTCAGTTTTTGATTTGTTAAAAAAGTTTGAAATATCCAATAAATGTCGTTCCACTTCATGATTGTGTCCCACTTGTTGTTGATTCTTCACAAAAAAATACAGTTTTATATCTTTATGTTTGAAGCCTGAAATGTGGCAAAAGGTCGCAAAGTTCAAGGGGGCCGAATACTTTCGCAAGGCACTGTATTTAAGCATGGTGGTGGCTGCATCACGTTATGGGTATTTGTATTTATTATGGATCCCCATTAGTTACTGCCAAGGCAGCACCTACTCTTCCTGGGGTCCAGAAAAATAATGCAGTTTATACATTTTTAAAAAAACATTACAATACATTCAAAGATTTCACAACACAATGTGTGCCCTCGGGGCCCCTACTCCACCACTACCACATATCTACAGTAGTAAATCCATGTGTATGTATAGTGGTATGTGTGTGTATGCATGTGTCTGTGTTGCTTCATAGTCCCTGCTGTTCCATAAGGTGTTTTTTTAAATAGTGTTTTAAAAATCTAATTTTACTGCTTGCCTCAGTTATTTGATGTGGAATAGAGTTCCATGTAGTCATGGCTCTATGTAGTACTGCTTGTCATCGTCAAGGACTAGGGAGTTTTTTTTTTTTTATAAAAAGAAACAGAATAGAGCTGAGCACAGGCAAAAGCCTAGAGGAAAATCTGGTTCAGTTTGCTTTCCAACAGACACTGGGAGAAAAACGCCCATTTCAGAAGGACAATAACCTAAAACACAATGCCAAATATACACTGGCGCTGCTTACCAAGACGACATTGAATGTTCCAGAGTGGCCTGGTTAGTTTTGACTTAAATTGGCTCAAAATCTATGGCAAGATTTGAAAATGGCTGTCTCGCAATAATTAACAACCAACTTGACAAAGTTTTAAGAATTTAAAAAAGAATGTGCAAATACTGTACACTCCAGGTGTGCAAAACTTTTAGAGACTTAACCAGAAAGACTCACAGACAATGTTCCCTCTAAACTGCGTGCAGACTCGCAGCTCCCCCCACGCAGAGAAGCACGAGATTGAAATTTTCCCCTTTAGTTAACTACTTCAACGTTTCCCTCTACTGTGCGAATTGTGATCGAATCAACGCAATATACTGAAACAAAACGAACTATGTAAGACATTTTCTTGTAGGTAGAGCACAGAGTAGGATTATATTGCATTGACAAGCATGACTCCGGCCCATACTCTACACAGACCGGTGCGCCATAGCCAATCAGAATTGCAGTATCCCTATATGCAAATAGACCGTTGCCATATATGGAGCTGTTCCATTCACTTTGAACTGTGTTTACAGCATAAGTGGTCGGGAGTAGATGCGCTTGTTTTGAGATCAAAGAAAGAGCTGCATGTAGCCAGATGTGTACATTTTTTAGTAAGTCAGTTTTAGCCCAGTTATTTCTAGTCAGCAGTGAGGGAGTGGTTGCTTCCTGTAAGAGCACATAACCTGTGCTTTTCTAGACATCTTTCAAAAGCAAGTCGCATAAATAGGTTTTTTTCTGTCTTAAAGGGGCAGTGTCGTATTTTGAGACAGGCTTGAATAGGCTAAGTAGCAAATAGGCAGAGGGTAGCATAATTTGTCTGATTCTCTGTAATAATGGTAAGGGAATAGTGGTTTCTTGCATCAAACACCACAACATTTTCAGTCACCTTGTCTGAAGGACAAGTGGATAAACAGGTTAATGTCCATCCTTAAAAGTTGTTTATTTTATTTAAGTTTTATGGAATGTAGGCCTACATTGAACACCACACATTGTCTGCTACTGTAGGCTGAATGGAGGAACAGCTATTTCCATGTAAACATGTTATGGGATGTATTTTCTACATTGTTTTGTATGGTAGACCACTCTGATAGGCCTAGATTATGATCAAATAGCAACAGTAGCCTACTTGGAGAGAGAACATTGCTCATAGCTGTAATCGCTGCCAAAGGTGATTGTCTAACATGTAATTGACTCAGGGGTGTGAATACTTATGTAAATGAGATTTAATTTTCAACACATTTAATTTTCAATACAGATGGATGAGAAAAATATATATTATTATTACATTTTGAATTCAGGCTGTAACATAACAAAATGTGGATTTTTTTTTAACCTTTAACTAGGCATGGATACTTTCTGAAGGCACTGTACCTGTGTACTCGTAGAACCAGGCCAGACATTTCTTATTGGAGAACTGGTCCTCTGGGCTGATCAACCGGCCTGGAGCCTGAGGTCTGCAGAAACTACAACACACAGGATAGAACACAGTCAGAAACAACAACACACAGGATAGAACACAGTCAGAAACTACAACACACAGGATAGAACACAGTCAGAAACTACAACACACAGGATAGAACACAGTCAGAAACTACACCACACAGGATAGAACACAGTCAGAAACTACAACACACAGGATAGAACACAATCAGAAACTACACCACACAGGATAGAACACAGTCAGAAACTACACCACACAGGATAGAACACAGTCAGAAACTACACCACACGGGATAGAACACAGTCAGAAACTACACCACACGGGATAGAACACAGTCAGAAACTACACCACACGGGATAGAACACAGTCAGAAACTACACCACACGGGATAGAACAGTCAGAAACTACACCACACAGGATAGAACAGTCAGAAACGACAACACACAGCATAGAACACAGTCAGAAACTACACCGCACGGGATAGAAGTCAGAAACGACACCACAGGATAGAACATGGTCACTAAACAGACTCAGACACATGCATGAGAGGAGTTCTTAGGATATTCAGTGTCACACACACTCCTCCCTCTTTCCTTTCCTGTGGACTGACTGAGGTCTGTGCTGCATAATGGGACAAATATGTGCTGAGTGTTGAGTTCCCCAGTCAAGCAGCAAGGCTCACTGCACAGAGCAAAGCCAGCAAGCAGCAGCTGCAACACACACACACATACGGTGGAATGGGTGAGGAGAAGGAAGGTCTACAGTAGAACGGTTGGGTGAGGCAGAGTTCCACTACAGCTCTAAATACAGCAGGTTTTTAAGGGGTGGGAATCATGAAATGGGGTGTGTGGAGGAAAAAGACCAAACATCCAATAGTGAAGGATGGTGGAAGAAGTGGTGAGGAGCAGGAGAGGAACAGGAGAGGTGAGACGCAGGAAAGGTGAGAAGCTGGAAAGGTGACGGGTGGTGGGTGAGGAAGGGTTCCTCACCAGGTGATTTTACACTTCCTGAGTCCCGGGTCATCTGACCCTGAAGACTTCCTCTTTTTCTTCACAGGCATCGCAGAGTTTCCACACGGGTTAACTAGCTGGGCTGGGTCCACACACACACACACCGAGTCTGTCAGCTCACCGGGCTGAGAGCCATACCATAAACAGTATACTATTTACAGATAGTATATAGGAGAAGTACCTATGTATTTCTGGTCTCCTTGTCCATTCAAATCTATAAGATTCTATAATAAAAACACAGTTTACAGTGAGAATTGAGGTGATAAACTACATAGTACCATAACATTATAAAGCATACATAAAGAGAAGACAGTATGGTCACATCACATAGCTAATCAACTCTCAGAATGCCCCTGCTCTGGCTCAACTAGCTATCTAGCTACAGTACTAGGTTATCCCAATAGTTCACTCATGAGTCTGTTAACTTACAAATCTGTCCAGTGTCTGTGATACCGTCTGTAGGTCTGTCTCCTCAGCCAGTACGAACACTGTGTACTATCCTACAGCAACAGACAGAGAGAGCGGGAAGGAGAGGTGAGATGACATAGTAGCTAATATACTGGCAAGCTAGCTTCGTCTTGTGTAAGTGGTTTTTGGGGTTGTGCGCCAGACAAGGCGTAAACCACAGATCAGATAACTCCTATGTTTAATGTTAGCCAGTTGGCTGTATATCGAAGCAGCTACCTCGTATAAACAAACAGATCTCATCCAATGCATGTATTGTTAATAATTGGCTAGCTGCTATCTGGTCCATAAGTTATGTGGACCGTAGCCCATTCAATAGACAGTAGCTGCAGTGGTGTCTGGAGAAGTGCGTATACTCCAATGTTCTCCAATAGTTTATGAGTTTTCCTCTCAAAGTTTCACTCCCAAAATCACAATTCTTGATAGAAAAACAACAAAAATTGGATGTTCCTAGTCTACAACAATGCTTAAACCACACCAGGAGACCATTTATGAGGTCTGGGAATATCAAATCATATTTTTGGGGAAGGTGTAGTTGCCCTTTAATTAAATTGTACGCCCAGCAAGGGACCATTTGGCTAGCGGTGTTCCTGCACATACAATGTAGGCCTACAGTACAGTACATGTGATGTAAGAGTTTGCAAAACAAATGCCCTCCCGATTGATACAAATCATAGATATCATTCTGCCAGGTAGGCGTACTTTGCAGTCAACATTTAATTGGGTAGACTTTCTAGGAAAGGCTTCAGAAATGTTAATTCAAACAGCGCATGATAACTGAATTGCACAAGGCAAAGATTTAACCAGGACTTCAGACAACTTTTTCAATACCTGGTTTGCATACCCATTGTTTCCTTAGTTAGCATTTACTAGTAGATATCCTGAATTGAAACGTCTTTCCTACCTACCAGCTACTGATGTCGTTATTTTGTGAGATGCTCCATGCGACAACCAGTCTCTTGCTGAAACTAGGCTGTGTGCGGCGGACATGTGAATACATTGAGTGAACAAAATAGTAAGAACACCTGCTCTTTCCATGACTGACCAAGTGAATCCAGGCTATGATCCCTTATTGATGTCACTTGTTAAATCCACTTCAATCAGTGTAGATGAAGGGGAGGAGACAGGTTAAAGAAGATTTTTTAAAGCCTTGAGACAATTGAGACATGGATTGTGTATGTGTCATTCAAAGAGTGAATGGGCAAGACAAAAGATTTTAAGTGCCTTTGAACGGGGTATTTTAGTAGGTTTCAGGTGCACAGGTTTGTATAAACTGCCCCCACTACTGGGGTTCACGCTCAACAGTTTCCTGTTTGTATCAAAAATGGTCCACCATCCAAGGGGTAACAAAGCTCTAGAGACTGGAAGGGAGAACTGACCAGACAAAATGGAATGGTATAAGTCCACAACAATGCTTAAACCACATCAGGAGACTATTTTATTTTAGGTCTGGGGGAAAAAAATGTGGCCAATGCCCACTGAAAAAAAGTGAGTATACTGCACATAGCCCCCACTACACCACTGGGTAGATGGGTATACCCCCCTTGGGTTCTCGAGACCTGTGGACCTTTCTGTTTGAAGCTGATAAACAAACGTGAAATAACTGGATATTGTAAAATCAGAGCTAGCGGCCAGATTTCATCCAAGTTACTTTGATAGTCTAGTTAAATTTCTACCGGAATCTTTAATGTACAGACAGCAGACATATCAATGATCGCTATTGTAATAGTTAACGTTAGTCGCCCAGTTAACGCACACAGAACTACAACAAATAACGATATGCATCGAGACACATGCAGGAGTATCTCCCAGTTATTGTTGTAGGTGCTAACTAACGTTAAACAACGCTGGTCAGAATAACTGCGTCACCGTAATGCCGAACGAAGCGAAACATTCAGAAACCCACTGCACTGGGTAACTAGCTAGATAGTCTAAATATGAACTATAATACAATGCCAAAGTACGTTATAACGGTTGTTATCAAATCCAATTTTAAAGAAGATAGGCTAGACCTGTCATACGAAATGTTGTCAGAGTACTAATGTTAGCTAGCGGCTAGCTAACTTAACTGCGATTGCAAAGGCTAACTAGACAGGTAGCTTACAACATGCATTGCTTTTCGAAATAAAATGTAATTCATCACATGAGCCAAATACAACAGGTGTAGACTTTACAGCGAAATGCTTGTTTACGAACCTTTCCCAACGACGCAGAGTTTCAAATGTAAAATTACTGGATCAACGTTATTTGGCAATCAATCACCTACTAACGTTACTAAATTAGCTAGCTTAGTGAAGCAAACAACGTTATGTTGTTCTGGCTGAATCAGGACTATACATGTGATTAATCATCTTAACCACAAAATTAATTATCTGCATAAAGATTACGCCAATACACACACTGGGGCGTTGCTTTTTTTTTGTTGTTGTCAAGAAAGATAGCTAGCTAGTTCGAGTTAACTAAAAATGTAAGATAATTAGCTAGCTAGCCAACTAACGCGGGTAGCTAACAGTCAGATACTTTAGCTAGCCAGTTCGCAGGTTATTTCTGTCACGATGACGTTCAAAAGCCAACAGTAGAATGCGTGGGACCGGCAAAGAAGGCTGTATTTAACTAGCATGTCTAGCTAAGGTTAGCTAGAATACACTGGGTAAAGAGATCAATCGAATTCGACCAAAACAACGGAAACGATTAGCTGGAATGCTAACGTTAGTCAACTTAGTTTCTCAACAAGTCAGAAAACATATGTAGCCGTTGTTGGCTAACGTAGCTAGCCAAATATTTGCCACAGGTTTACGTCAGTGCATCCACCCAAGGGGGATATACAACGCCGTTTTGGATATTAAAAGTATGTGAATATTTTATGCAAACCTTGGATTCCAAGAGTTGTGTTTCTTTTATGCAAGTAGATCATGTACTTTCACGGTTGCAACCTCGCGAGCTGATCACTTTCCAAGTGGTAAAGCGAACTGCTTTCTTCCGGGGCAACAGAGAGCTATGGAACGTACCACATGATTTCAAGGGGTGCGCGATCGACTCGTACTAGCTATGGAAATAAATCAAATTGCAGGTCGAATTATTCGAATATGTATTTTACCTTACTTTATTAAAAATAATATCGAACGCATGAAATTGGTAAGAAATATTAAATAACTAACGATTATGTATAAATAAAACGCCCCCTTCCTCCCTCTACCAGAAATGACGAATACCTCAGGTCTGCCTGTTTCTCAGTTTATCTATTTTCCCCCACATGTGCCTACAGTGTGAGGTATCTTTGCGTGTCAAAATAGACGTCAAATAACACTATTTTTAACGTGTCAAATAAGGTGGTTGACCAGCTTCACAACACATAACTGGTCAATAACTGGTCACCTGAATATGACTGCACGTCACATAATAATTTGACCCGTTCATTATTTTTTGTTCGTAGTTATTACACATTATTTACACTATCACTCGTATTTCACATGTCACAACGATTCAAAGCTGGGACCGAGACTGAAAAACAGCTTCTATCTCAAGGCCATCAGACTGTTAAACAGCCATCACTAACATTGAGTGGTTGCTGCCAACATACTGACTCAAATCTCTAGCCACTTTAATAATTACAAATTGGATGCAATATATGTATCACTAGTCACTTTAAACAATGCCACTTTATATAATGTTTACATACCATACATTACTCATCGCATATACTGTACTCTATACCATCTACTGCATCTTGCCTATGCCGTTCGGCCATCGCTCATCCATATATTTATATGTACATTATCTTATTAATTCCTTTACACTTGTGTGTAAAAGGTAGTTGTTGTGAAATATTACTGCATGGTCGGAACTAGAGGGCATAAGCTTTTCGCTACACTCGCATTAACATCTGCTAACCATG
Organism: Oncorhynchus mykiss; assembly: GCF_013265735.2. Lineage (NCBI taxonomy): Eukaryota > Metazoa > Chordata > Actinopteri > Salmoniformes > Salmonidae > Oncorhynchus > Oncorhynchus mykiss. The sequence goes on along the minus strand of NC_048591.1, from coordinate 17,265,316 downwards.
TGTATGTGACCAATACATTTTGATTTGATTCATCGATACGTATGCTATGTTGCTAGTAAAGTTGTCTCGCGCACCTACAGCGCTGGACATAAAATAAAGCTAGCCAGCTCATGGACTCAAACAATGTTCTTCCCCAAAAATACAGCAAAACGACATAATCTGAATTCACTATAGCTAGGTGTCATCATCTAAAATAACCCGAATTTATAAAGCAGTTCTTATTTTATTAATGGTGGTCGGACCAATCAATGTGAAGCTAGCCACAATAGTGTACTTTGCAAGTTAGCCTTCAAAAAAAAAGAATGTCATTGACAGTGATGCAAATGAACACAAATAGTAGAATTATGCCATAATTGAATAGATCATGCTAAACGAGGTTGGAATGTTGTTATATAAAATCATCATAAAACAATAATTTGTTAATTTGACAAAAATCTGTTTAAATCACACTGTGTTATACTTTAGAATTGCATTGGGGGCATACTTATTTCACTGTACAGCCTTACCTATGGATTGTGGATCAATGACATGGGGTATCAGTCTACTCAGTGACACCCAGAGAACATTAGCGTCGTAGCTCTTATTGTGGGACTCTGAAACAACTGTGAATTGAGACACATTTTTTATCAACCTATGTGTATTTAACACTATTGCCAAGGAAAAACAATACTGCGTGGTAACTCAGAAGAGGGCATTGGGAAATACATATATTGGGTATTGAGTAGACTGATACCCCATTTAATTGATCCCCAATCCTTAGGTAAAGCTGTACAGTGCAATATGAATGTCAATACACACAATAGGCTGACTGGGGAGGTGATTTCACACAGTCACAGTCCCGCGATAAGAGCTACAACGCTAATGTTTGCGTAAACTCGACAGTTGTGTTCTGTGTGTGTCACCTAGTAGACTGGTACGCCATTTCATTGCTTCACATTCCAACATTGATAACATTATCAAGTCTAAATATGGCATGATTCCACCAATTGTCACCGTCTGAATCACTTTCAGAGGTACTTTTATTTTGAAGGCAAACTGCAAATTCCACGATTGTGCCTAATCCTTATTGTGGTCGAGCCAGATGAAGTTAGCTGGTTGCTTATAACGTTAGCTTTGGGCAACAGGGTTAAGTAGCTGGCTCGCTATTTATTTTTCATGAATTGAAGTTCAATTTCAATAGGCGAACAACAAGTGGCTACGTAGCTAATACTTAACCACAAGGATTCCTAAATCATTGCTAAGAATAATGAAAATGACTGCAGTTTCTACTGTTCATTGTTTTCAGGCTGGTTGTAATGGTGCTAGCTAGGTACCAAGCTAAAGCTAGCTAGCTCAGAAGTTGCGGTTGAACAAGTAATGCTTTATTACCAACGCGATATTGTAAACACATCGTTCGTGGCCGGTGTTTGCTTGTTTGCAGACTTTTTTGTACAGCTTTGACAGTGCTACTTATAGTAGTGGTGGCGCTTGGCTTGCACGTGCAAATTCAGAACACACAACATTCTATAATAGAACTGTGTTACTTGTGTATCTTTTTTGACACACAAAGACCCAAACAGCGTTCCATACATAGCAGGCCAATTACACTTTAAATATATATATATATATATATATATATATATATATATATACACATATCAATGGGCAATCATCACACTATATTCTGTTCCATAAAGTTTCTGACTTAAGAGGCATTGGTATGCAAACATTCAGGAGGGCTACTATCAAAGTACACAGAGGAAGAACAACATTTTGAATTGTGCCTGTCCTACACATGTCTATAGATAAGTACATCTCTGTCTATAGAAAAACATCAGAAGACAAAGGAAACCAAGAGCAGTGGAGATGACTCTCTTTACAGTACAGTTTTTATTTGCCAGGAAATAAATTATACAAAAAAATAGCTCAAAGTCACAAACCAAAAAATTATAATAATGCAGCACATCTAAGTAGTTGAGCCCAACAGCCAGAATACTCCCATTCAAACAATGTACAGCATTATATCTTTACTCAAAGTAGGGTCACATTCATCTGGTAATGTTATGATCGATAAAACTTAGTTTTCAAGTTTCCACTCAAGGCTCCAGATATGCAAGTAGGGAAGAAGAGGAAGAGATACGTGTCTTATGATTACCCATTTGTTTACCATCATCACAAACACTTAAACACAAACTGAAGCAAGATGTCAGTCTCATAACACAATAAGAGTTGCTCTATCTGAAATTTCTGTGCAGAGAAAAACATTAATTGTTACAACAAAAATGGAGTATGTCATTGTTTAAAACTGTTTATTTGTTGTTACTCATAAAGTGACATAAGTTGTGTCATCTTAAAACATTGTTGAACATGGCTAAAATCTAGAGAATACCTAAGTGTATCAGACGAAGTTACATTAAGTACATTACTCTGATAACATATCTTAAGAATGCGCTAATTGAGTGTGCTAAATTACTAAAATGTAATAACACTTTGCCTACGTCCCCAAATGACACCTTATTCCTTATATAGTGCACTACTTTTGACCAGAGCCCTATGGGCCTTGTTCAAAAGTAGTGCACTAAATAGGAAATAGGGTGTCATTTGGGACAAAGACTTCTTCTCTAGGTTGTTTTGATGCAACAACTACAGCAGTGATGCATAACCATTAATGTCAGATACCAGGGAAGGAAGACATGAAAAAGAACAACGTTACTAAAACCTGGGCCTGCTGGACACAATGTCATTCAGTGGACGATATCACCGCATAAAACTGTCAATAATGATAAACACACACTTTTTATTCACAAAGACAGATATCCTTCAGAGTAACTGTTCTAAAGTTGAACTAGTCAGTCGGTTGAGAAATGTAACTAGCTCACGTGGAGGAGAGCCTCTTATTGCCAGTTGACAGGTAGTAGTTATCCACACATGACATTACCCGGTAGAATAAACTATTAACTGTTTTGTCAATAGTCATTGTGTGTACATATGTTTCTCATAGGTGTCCTCCACTGTAGAATGGTGGACTATACGGTGCTGCGTAGGTATGTAGTGTGTGTGAAATAAAGCCATGACATCATGATCAAACAATTCATAACTGCTAAATCCCAAGTAATGTTTCCATCATCTGACAATCACTTTGTCTTGAGGTGTCTAAATTGATTCCAATGGGGTTGCATTAAAATCAGAGTGAGAGAAAAGAGGACATTGACACCTAGGCTGTGTCCCAAATGGCACCATATTCCCTACATAGTGCACAACTTTTGACCCGAGCCCTATAGGTCCTGGTCAAAAGTGGTGCATTATATAAGGAATAGGATGCCATTTGGGGCGCACAGTAATATCCAACAGTACAACATTATCCCAATGCCAAAAGTAAAACTCAAACTAAAAAGAGTAAAAGCGGGATAGTGTTATTAAGTCGTCTCATACATTTAATCATGTAACATTACTCCAAATCAATAAGTGGCTATGTACACCTAGTAGCCCGCTACAGACCGGACCTATTTATCAAACACTCGCATACAAACACTCGACAGCAACAAACATTTTTTCCTTCTATCATCACCCTCCCCACTCATATCATACTGCAACACACAGTCTTCTGTAAAAGGTTGTGGGTAGGGTACATTAATAGCAACACTGCAGTGCCGTTGCTTTAGCAACATGACCTCATCACAGGAAGTGCTCTAGTAGGAGGGGCTGTCTAGATATTGCACTGGAGGGATTTTACTGGGGCACCCTATTCCATATATAGGATATCAAATATTTTTCCCTTAGTAGGGAATATATATATATATATTTTCCTACACTGCTCAAAAAAATAAAGGGAACACTTAAACACAATGTAATTCCAAGTCAATCACACTTCTGTGAAATCAAACTGTCCACTTAGGAAGCAACACTGATTGACAGTACATCAGGAGACGTGGAGGAGGCCGTAGGAGGGCAACAACCCAGCAGCAGGACCGCTACCTCCGCCTTTGTGCAAGGAGGAGCAGGAGGAGCACTGCCAGAGTCCTGCAAAATGACCTCCAGCAGGCCACAAATGTACATGTGTCTGCTCAAACGGTCAGAAACAGACTCCATGAGGGTGGTATGAGGGCACGACGTCCACAGGTGGGGGTTGTGCTTACAGCCCAACACCGTGCAGGATGTTTGGCATTTGCCAGAGAACACCAAGATTGGAAAATTCGCCACTGGCGCCCTGTGCTATTCACAGATGAAAGCAGGTTCACACTGAGCACGTGTGACAGACGTGACAGTCTGGAGACGCCGTGGAGAACGTTCTGCTGCCTGCAACATCCTCCAGCATGACCGGTCTGGCGGTGGGTCAGTCATGGTGTGGCATTTCTTTGGGGGGCCGCACAGCCCTCCATGTGCTCGCCAGAGGTAGCCTGACTGCCATTAGGTACCGAGATGAGATCCTCAGACCCCTTGTGAGACCATATGCTGGTGTGGTTGGCCCTGGGTTCCTCCTAATGCAAGACAATGCTAGACCTCATGTGGCTGCAGTGTCAGCAGTTCCTGCAAGAGGAAGGCATTGATGCTATGGACTGGCCCGCACGTTCCCCAGACCTGAATCCAATTGAGCACATCTGGGACATCATGTCTCGCTCCATCCACCAACGCCACGTTGCACCACAGACTGTCCAGTAGTTGGCGGATGCTTTAGTCCAGGTCTGGGAGGAGATCCCTCAGAAGACCATCCGCCACCTCATCAGGAGCATGCCCAGGCGTTGTAGGGAGGTCATACAGGCACGTGGAGGCCACACACACTACTGAGCCTCATTTTGACTTGTTTTAAGGACATTACATCAATGTTGGCTTTCCACTTTAATTTTGTGTGTGACTCCAAATCCAGACCTCCATGGGTTGATAAATTTGATTTCCATTGATCGTTTTTGTGTGATTTTGTTGTCAGCACATTCAACTATGTAAAGAAAAAAGTATTTAATAAGAATATTTCATTCATTCAGATCTAGGATGTGTTATTTTAGTGTTCCCTTTATTTTTTTGAGCAGTGTATATAGGGAACATAAACTACTTTTTTAACCCATAGAGCTCTGGTCAAAAGTAATGCAGTACCTAGGGAAAAGGGTGGCATTTGGGAAGAAACCTGGGTCATGACCAGTCATGACACCCCCCCATGGTCTAACAATAACACACCTGTCATGTCCTGTCCTGCACTGGCTATAGGTGGGGGAGAGAGAAGAATCAAAGATCGCTAGAGAGCTTTGTGACTTTGATCGATTGGATGACGCTGTGCAGCATTTAACAAGCGAGAAACACAACACACAAGTGTTCATAAAAATAATGATGAGCATTGAAAAGTAGAATGAAATTGATATATAAAGCCACTCAGACACACTGAAACACAGAAAAGTGCTGATGTTCTCATTTGTTCTCACCCAGCAACTGGCTGATATGTGAGGAGTCATGATCCTCTCTGAGGGGTGTGGCAGTTGGGGGGGGGTGGAGGAAAGTGAGATACGGGTCCTCAGATGATTGCAAGACTTCCACAGAGCAACAAGCTGTCAAGGTGCAGACACACATACATAGACACACACAGTACATTTGGCAAAATACACTCCTCTGTGTCTACTCCATAATGATATAGACCACTAGTCCTCCTGTCTGTCTCTGTGCGGACTGTGTAAGGAGGGTAAGGCAGGGAGAGTTTATTTATTTAATAATGTCTCTACTGTGATACTGAGACTGTCAGTCAGCCCCACTGTCCTCCTGTCCTTCTCCTCTTGGACCCTGAGGGGCACCACAGTCTGAAGACTACACCACCTATCTCATACAGCCAGCCAACCAACCAACCAACCAACCAACCAACCCCCCCCCCCCCGGCCGCAGAGATATTCTCCTTCCTCTTCTTCTGAAACAACCACTCCTCCCTCCTCCTCTTACTGCATTTCTTCTTCCTCCTGCTGCAGCGAGGGCCCAGCCAGGTCAAGCGGTAGGTAGGTGGTTCCAATCCAGGTAAAGGGGTTCTATGCCATGTAGATAAAGGTGTTGATGTCTGTCTCGTCCCGTTTGATGTATTTGTGTTCGATGAGCCACTCAATCTGTTCCTTGATCATCTTCTTCTGGGGCAGGAACATGTTCTTGAGGATCTCTACCAGTTCTGTCTGTAGCTGAGCGTTACTGATCCTCTTCCTCATCTTCATAATCTGGATGATGGCCTCCTGGAGGGGGGTGGGTGGGTCAAACAACGTACAGCATTATATCTTTACTCAATGTCGAGGCACACATTCAACTGGTATTGTTATGATTGATAAAACCTTGCAGGGTGGAAGTCAGTAGTGCTCCATTAAAGTCTTTGGGGGGAAAAAAAGTGCTGAAACTTCAGATTCCTCAAGTTGGACCTTTCAATGTGTAAAGTTACCTGGGTTCTTAATATTCTCAGCTGGACGATGCCCTCATTCTCCTCCTCTCTCATTCGCTCTGTGGTCAGCTGCAATCGACCAATCAGATTAATCTTGCCCCTTTTTTGGACCTTGGAGTTTTTACTGAGAAACAGAGACAAAATAACTCAACATCCGATCAGCCATCACACCTGAAACTGCTCAACATTCCATCCTGGTCCTCAGTAGGAAACCATGACAACAAAGCTTTCATCAACATTCAAACTTCCCCAAAATTAATAATGAGTTAGACTACATACAGTTACATTAACTAAATAGAGCATGAATCAACATGGTAAGCCAAAAGCTGTTGAAGTGAGGTGCAAAACACTGCCATCTTTCCCAAAAATCCCAGGTTTTCAAGAAATCCCTGTGGGAATATTCCTGGATTCAGGATGGAATACGCAGGAAACTCTGGAATGCTCCAATTAGTACTTCTTTGAAAATGTGAGAATTTGGGGAAAGTTACCAGAGTTTAGCAACCCCGGTGCATTCAATGCCTTTATTAAGGTCAGGGGGCTAACACAATGTTGTGGGTTCAAAGCTACGTACATGAGAGAGAAGTCCTGGTTGACATAGAACAGGGTGCTGTCTGTGAAGTCTTTAGGGGAGGAGACTGAAGGCTCATAGGACAACACCTGTCTCTTCAGCTTAGGGAACGCTACCAGAGACTAGAGACAGAGAGGAGACAGCAGAGAGGGAGAAAAAAAGGAGAGGTCGTTTCTTGTCTGTGTATGAATTGTGTTTATATTGGCATGTGTGCTTTCATTTTTCAATCCCAGAGAATATGAGTGTGTGTGTATAAAGTACCCAGAGTCTGTTTGTGTGTGTGTGTGTTACCCAGAGTGTGCGTCGTAGCTCAGCATCGGGAAGCTCGGTGGCCAATTTAAGGTTTTCGAAGCTGATTCGCTCCCGCGGCCGCTGGTTCCAGGCAAATAGGACAGCCAGCTGAAAGGTTGTGACCTCCAGGTCATAATGACCCATTTCGTTCTTGAAGGTGATCTAAACACACACACACACAAAAACACACAGCCCCCCCCCCCCCCCCCCCCCCCACACACACACACACACACACACACACACACACAGGGGAGAGGGGGATCACTATGCCGTTGGACATGAGGTGATAGTAATATAATCCATGGAAAAACTACTGAGTGTGTGCGTTTGCTGTGTGTGTGCGCATCTCCCACTCACGATGCCATTGGACATGAGGTGATAGTAATATAATCCATGGAAAAACTACTGAGTGTGTGCGTTTGCTGCGTGTGTGCGCATCTCCCACTCACGATGCCATTGGACATGAGGTGGTGCCAGTGTAGTTTCCTTCCGCTGTGGTTCCTCTTGTAGAAGTCTTCTACCTCTGGGATCAGATCCTCCAGCTCAGTAGGCAGAGACACAAACACCTTCTCACTGCTCCTCGACCAAGCACCCGCATTCAGGATCTTTATATTCACACTGTCAGCTGGAGCAAGAGACAGAAACAGAGAGACAGAGAAAAAGAGGCAGAGGACAGAGAGAGAGAAAGAGATAATTTGTGTATTACTATGGTACACCAGCTGGTGGAGTATTGTGGCTGTGTTTGTGTTTGTTACCTGGTAAAGCCAGCTTGTTGTGTTTGTGCATCTCCTTGAAGACCTGGTTGAGATCATCTGATACTTTAATGTCCTGGAACATCCTCGCCAGCTTATTCACATAGTCTGCAGGCATCCCCACCTCCTACACGCACACACACAGGCCCAGCGGAAAAAACTCAATCAAAAGGGGATATAGAGAGAGAGAGTGTGTGTGTGTGTGTGTTCATACCCTGAGCCACTCCACCATGTTCTCTTCTATTTCACTGTCGGCTGAGATGTCCAGGATCAGTCTTCTGGTCAGGTGGGCTTTATGGTACCTCATAAACACATCCTTATTCTGAACATACTTCAATACCAGCAACTAGAGAGAGAAGGGAGGGAGGGAGCAAGAACACATCCTTATTCTGAACATACTTCAACACAAGCAACTAGAATAGGTGGTGGTGGGGAAGGGATAGAAGACTATGGAGGCATCCAATTTCTACACCCTTCTCTGAAAGTGCACACTTCCCGTCATGGATTTCACAACAGCCAATGCTTACACCAATCCAATGCTTGAGAATCAGGGCTCATTCTACAGTACTAGGGGAGAGTCTCACCACTTCTTTGAGTTTGAGTTCTATCTCCTCTGATGTGAGTTTCTTGCTCAGGGTTGTTTTCCTCAGCAGCATGTCACAGTAGTTAGCTAGCAGCTCTGGACACTTCGACTCTGGCTGGGTCTTCAGACCTACCCTGTAAAGACACACACACAGATTAATAGTACACATAGAAATCTAATTACTAGAACAGGCCTCCACATTCAAGTCTGGCTGCGTCCCAATTCTCCACCCTTTTTCTGTAGTCTACATGTGCACACTTTCCTCCAGCCAATCGTTACACAAATCATATGCTTTTAAATCCATGATGTGGAGTGTGAAAATGCACCCCTCAGGAAAAGGGTGAAGAATCAGGATGCAGCTCATATTCTGTGATGGGTGGACTAGCAGCCATATTGACCCATAACCAAGGAATATAATATAAACATACAACCCAGGTTTGTCTCACCCTTTCTGTTTGAGTGGCAGCTCCAGTTTAAAAATGGTGGCATCGTTCACCACAGCTTTGTAGGCCTGAAGAGAAACACAGAACTGTCAAACCTCCCACTATCCCCCCCCCTTTTTTCTCCTCCTCCGTCCATCCCCCTTTTCTCTCCACCCCTCTGTTACATCTGCTCTCTTCAACCCTTTACTCTCGCTTAATGTCTCTGCCCTCTCATCCCCCTTTTTTCTCCTCCATCCCCCCTTCTCTCCACCCCTCCGTCTCGTCCCTTCACCCCCTTTTGTCTCGCTGTATGCATGTACAGTACCAGTCAAACATTTGGACACACCTGCTCTTTCAAGGGTTTTTTATTTTTTCTACATTGTCGAATAATAGTGAAGACATCAAAACAATGAAATAACACACATGGAATCATGTAGTAACCAAAAAAGGTGTTAAACAAATCAAAATATATTTTATATTCTTAAAGTAGCCACCCTTTACCTTAATGACAGCTTTGCACACTCTTGGCATTCTCTCAACCAGCTTCATGAGGTTGTCACCTGGAATGCATTTCAATTAACAGGTGTGCCTTGTTAAACGTGAATTTTGTGGAATTTCTGTCCGTCTTAATGCATTTGAACTGATGGTTTTGGATTTCTAAACTTTGAATATTATTAGTCATCAGTTATACTAGAGACATAAGGGGTGCCATAGTCTAGGGTCTACACCAGAAGTTAATGGGTATCTGTAGGAGGAATGGATATGGTAGATGTAGTTAAGCTTGGAATGTACTTAGTGACAGAAAGACGATCACATGTTGGCAGGCACTGATAAGGGTGGAGAGCTGTGGATTAGTGAGGAAGGGGGTCAGGTCAGATTAAGGGAGAAGGAACAGTTTATTGCCGGTATCACTTAATTCCCTGCCTAACAACAAAGATGTAATGTTTAGCGAGAAGGAGGAGACTCCACCCCAAATTGGGGTGTATATATACCACCACTGGTGGAACCACATCTTTGTCTTATGTAGCTGTATTGACCCAATGGGTGAATAAAATTGGTTGGAGCTTTCAGTGTCTTGATTTCTTACTCTGATATTTAGAACCTAACAGAGCCAATCAGTTGTGTTGTGACAAGGGGAGGGGTGGTATACAGAAGATGGACTTTTATCAAATAAGGCTAAATCCATATTATGGCAAGAACAGCTTAAATAAGTAAAGAGAAATGACAGCCCATCATTACTTTAAGACATGAAGGTCAGTCAATCCGTAATATTTCAAGAACTTTGAAAGTTTCTTCAAGTGCTGTCGCAAAAACCTTGAAGCACTATGATGAAACTGGCTCACATGAGGACCGCCACAGGAAAAGAAGACCCAGAGTTACCTCTGCTGCAGAGGATACGTTCATTAGAGTTACCAGCCAGTGGAGGAGGTGTCAGTGGGGGAGGTGTTAAACCTATTGAAGTCATTACCTGATGGTAAATCTACAGGTTATGGTCTTATGGACAATGTTTTACTTCACTGTGCTGCTCCCCAGATTGCAGTTCCACTGAGATACATATTTAAATGGTCACTGGAAAAGGGGATGTTTGCGAAACTGTGTCCTATTCCGAAAGACAGCAAAGAACCCATTACTCCTGCTAATAGTCGACCAATTAGTCTACTCCCTACACTCAGTAAGATATTGGAGGGTATTGTGAGTAGACAAATGTGGGAGTACATGGAAAATAATGATCCGATTACAGCCAATCAGCATGCTTATCGCAAAAAACATTCCACTACATTGGTTGACATGAATGATCAGTGGCTCAATGCTATGGATAATGGCAAATTTGTAGGTGTACTATTTTTAGATTTCAGTGCAGCATTTGATTTAGTGGATCATGAAATAATTTTGACAAAATTAATGCATTATGGTTTTAAGGAGGTAGCATTGAATTGGGTACAGTCATATCTAACTGACAGGAAACAGTCCACTTATATCAATGGTTCATTTTCTTCCCCTAATGTGTTAAACTGTGGAATACCGCAGGGCAGCTGCCTTGGGCCACTTCTTTATTTAATATATACCAACAACCTTCCCTATGCCTTGGTTGAAACTCAATCTACTATATTTGCAGATGATACTACAATTTATGCAGCAAGACAATCGGTTCAACAGGCTTTACAAGGAGATTTGGAGAATATCAGGAAGTGGATTTGCCAAAACAAACTTGTTTTAAACACCAAGAAAACCAAAGTTGTGTTGGTCTGTTCAACTAGGAAAAGGCCAAAACGGCATGGGATACAATTAAATATGGGAGGAGTACAAATTGAAGAAGTGGCAGAAACCAAACTATTGGGAGTGCAGCTAGACAACTGCTTATCATGGTCGTCTCAAATAACTAATCTATGTAAAACAAATATTAAAACAGCATGCATAATCAGAAGGATAGCTAAATATTTACCAGGAAAAATGATTCAGCAAATAACACAAGCATTAATTGAGAGTCAGGTGAACTACTGTTCAGTGGTCTGGGGAAATGCATTATCAAGTGAAGTTAGGAGACTGCAGAATGCACAAAATAAAGCAGCAAGGATTGTTTTAAGGTGGAGATATGGTTCTTCTGTTGCAGTCATGTGCAGTGTCCTTGGTTGGTCATCAATCGACAAGGTAATTGAAAAAAACATGCTTATTTTATAATATACATCATTTCAAACGGCCAAGTTCTATTCACAACGGTATTCAGTTGGTAAGAGACAGACATTCCGTAAATACTAGGAATAGATTGTCCACCATCTATGCGTTATCCAGACAGAAAAGAGAAATAGGCAAAATAACATTTCGATTTAGAGCAATACAGAAATTGAATAAATTAACTGAGCAAACTAGAAACCTTTCAATATATACATTTAAACATTATTATTATATATTTTTAAATATAGTATATAGAAATGTTGTGGAATTATAGTAGATGAAGAATCAATATTTTTTTAGATTGAGTATTTATTGGGTCATTATGCTAGTATTATGTATGTTTGTAATAGTGTGTTATATGTGAAAGTGTGTTTGTATTATATATTGTATTTTAATGTTTAAGGACTCTTGAAAGATTAGTCTAAATGGGGACTAAAAGAGATACAAATCAAATTAAATCAAATCAAACCAGCCCAAATAAATGCTTCACAGAGTTCAGGTAACAGACACATCTCAACATCAACTGTTCAGAAGATACTGCATGAATCAGGCTTCATGGTCAAATTGCTGCAAAGAAACCAATACTAAAAGACACCAATAAAAAGAAGAGACTTGCTTGGGCCAAGGAACACGAGCAATGGACATTAGACAGGTGGAAATCTGTCCTTTAGTCTGATGAGTCCAAATTTGAGAGTTTTGGTTCCAACCCAGTGTCTTTGTGAGATGCAGAGTAGGTGAACGGATGATCTCCGCATGTGTAGTTCCCACCAAGAAGCATGGAGGTGGTGGTGTGATGGTGCTTTGCTGGTGACACTATCAGTGATTTATTTAGAATTCAAGGCTATTTGACCAAGAAGGAGAGTGATGGAGTGCTGCATCAGATGACCTGACCTCAACCCAATTGAGATGGTTTGGGAAGTGTTGGACCGCAGAGTGAAGAAAAGCAGCCAATAAGTATTCAGTATAATTGGGAATTCCTTCAAGGTAGTTGGAAAAGCATTCCAGGTGAAGCTGATTGAGAGAATGCCAAGAGTGTGCAAAGCTGTCATGAAGCCAAAGGGTGGCTACTTTGAAGAATCTCAAATATAAATATATTTTGATTTGTTTAACACTTCTTTGGTTACTACATGATTATATATGTGTTATTTCATAGTTTTGATGTCTTCACTATTATTCTATAATGTAGAAAATACTAAAAATAAAGAAAAACTCAAATGAGTAGGTGTGTCCAAACCTTTGACTGGTGCTGTATGTGTATGTGTGTACCTTGTCTCTGGCGGTGAGGAATCGAGGGTCATCCTGAAAAGCCTCCTTCACCAGTTTACTGAAACGGTTAAACAATGTCAGCAGCTGCTCCACGTACTTCTCAGAGTCCTACACACCGGAAAAAAAAGAGAAACATACAGATATACTGTATGTTACAGATAGATTTTGAGTGAGTGTGTGTGTGTGTATATATACAGTGGTACAAAAAGTATTTAGTCAGCCACCAATTGGGCAAGTTCTGCCACTTAAAAAGATGAGAGAGGCCTATAATTTTCATCATAGGTACACTTCAACTATGACAGACAAAATGAGAGAAAAAATCCAGAAAATCACATTGTAGGATTTTTTAATGAATTTATTTGCAAATTATGGTGGAAAATAAGTATTTGGTCAATAACAAAAGTTTATCTCAACACCTTGTTATATACCCTTTGTTGGCAATGACAGAGGTCAAACGTTTTCTGTAAGTCTTTACAAGGTTCTCACACACTGTTGCTGGTATTTTGGCCCATTCCTCCATGCAGACCTCCTCTAGAGCAGTGATGTTTTGGGGCTGTTGCTGGGCAACATGGACTTTCAACTCCCTCCAAAGATTTTCTATGGGGTTGAGATCTGGAGACTGGCTAGGCCACTCCAGGACCTTGAAATGCTTCTTACGAAGCCACTCCTTCGTTGCCCGGGCGGTGTGTTTGGGATCATTGTCATGCTGAAAGACCCAGACACGTTTCATCTTCAATGCCCTTGCTGATGGAAGGAGGTTTTCACTCAAAATCTCACGATACATGGCCCCATTCATTCTTTCCTTTACACGGATCAGTCGTCCTGGTCCCTTTGCAGAAAAACAGCCGCAAAGCATGATGTTTCCACCCCCATGCTTCACAGTAGGTATGGTGTTCTTTGGATTCAACTCAGCATTCTTTGTCCTCCAAACACGACGAGTTGAGTTTTTACCAAAAAGTTATATTTTGTTTTCATCTGACATTCTCCCAATCTTCTTCTGGATCATCCAAATGCTCTCTAGCAAACTTCAGACGGGCCTGGACATGTACTGGCTTAAGCAGGGGGCACTGCAGGATTTGAGTCCCTGGCGGCGTAGTGTGTTACTGATGGTAGGCTTTGTTACATTGGTCCCAGCTCCCTGCAGGTCATTCACTAGGTCCCCCCGTGTGGTTCTGGGATTTTTGCTCACTGTTCTTGTGATCATTTTGACCCCACGGGGTGAGATCTTGCGAGGAGCCCCAGATCGAGGGAGATTATCAGTGGTCTTGTATGTCTTCCATTTCCTAATAATTGCTCACACAGTTGATTTCTTCAAACCAAGCTGCTTACCTATTGTAGATTCAGTCTTCCCAGCCTGGTGCAGGTCTACAATTTTGTTTCTGGTGTCCTTTGACAGCTCTTTGGTCTTGGCCATAGTGGAGTTTGGAGTGTGACTGTTTGAGGTTGTGGACAGGTGTCTTTTATACTGATAACAAGTTCAAACAGGTGCCATTAATACAGGTAACGAGTGGAGGACAGAGGAGCCTCTTAAAGAAGAAGTTACAGGTCTGTGAGAGCCAGAAATCTTGCTTGTTTGTAGGTGACCAAATACTTATTTTCCACCATAATTTGCAAATAAATGTGATACAATGTGATTTTCTGGATTTTTTTTCTCATTTTGTCTGTCATAGTTGAAGTGTACCTATGATGAAAATTACAGGCCTCTCTCATCTTTTTAAGTGGGAGAACTTGCACAATTGGTGGCTGACTAAATACTTTCTTGCCCCACTGTACATTTTTACTACACTTACTAGTACCAGAAGTCCTCACAAAAATAGTAAACCAACTAAAATTCAGAGAAGTGAGGACATTTTAGGCTTAGAGTTAAAATTAGGGTTAGGTTTAGGCGTTACGGTTAGGTTTAAGAGTTAGGGTTTAAGGAAAATAGGATTTTAAATGGAAATCAATTGTTGGTCCCCAAAAAGTCCTCACAAGTACAGTAACACATGGCTCTGTGTGTGTGTACATACAGAAGTGATAGTCTCTGCAGCAGCCACCATATCAGCCAGCCCAGCGTTCATGATGTGATCCTCCAGATCTTTCAGCATGGGCTCTATCCCACTAGGAACCTTATCCATCAGGGAAAACATCAGGTGGAGCTCTGCAAGGTGAAGGACATTAACGTCACACAAAGGAGGACCCTCTTCTATAACCGGTCCCAAAGTTGGTAGGTAACAGTAGTAATGCAACATGTTACTCACTGTCTGTCTCGTTGCGTTTGATCATGCCGGGACATTCAGCCAGGATGGTTTCTTTAAACGACGTCACCAGAGCGTTCACACAACATTCCATCAGCTGGAGAGAGACAACCGAGACTAACATTGGTCTACATGACATCATCATCTCTTGACTGTGAATATGAGTTTAAACCAGTCTATACAACCTCATGGGTAAACCGTCTACTCACAGCTTGGACAGAGTTACATTCACGACGAGTCTCAAGGTATCGAACTGCCCTCTTCTCCTCTTCTCTTAGCTTTGTGTCTGCCTGCAAGACACACACACAGTCAGTGCATGTATACACACTCACTGAGAGACATTGTCACAACACACACACACAGAGCGCAGTCCTTACATATTTCATGTAGTTCTGGACTCCGTTCTGCTGTAGGTATGATGGGGCCTGTGTTCTGTAGAACCTCTCAGTTGAGTCCAGGTAGGCCTTCTCAAAGTTATCTCTGTAGATCTGGAGCTTGTCTTCAGGGTTAGAGCACAGGTTGACTACAAAACACAAGCACATGCACACACACACACTTTGTCAAAATACCGAAAACATACCATACTTCACAAAAACTTCCCATTTAAAATGTGTGGATATTAGCCACTCAGGGTGTATATGTCCTACCGTATGATTCTCGTACTCCTATAACCAGCTGGGAGTCAAAAGCCTCTCCCAGCCTCTCAGCATGAACCAGCTTCATAGCACTGTCCTGAAGACGGCTCTTTATGTTGGAGAAGATTGACTCGTTCCATGTGTCCAACATCAACTAGAGGAGAGGCCGAGGGGGGGGATATATATATATATATATATATATATATATATATATAAATAAGAGAGAGAAAAAGCAGGGCAAGACAGTTGATGAATACCATCAAAAATAAGAGCATTGTCCATCTCTCCCCTCCCTACGTACGATGCTGTAGTCTACATTAGACTCATTGTTGCTGCCCTGCCTCTCTCCTTCCTCCTCTCCCTCATTCCCCTCTCCTCACCTTGCGTACGATGCTGTCCTCAACGTTAGACTTCTTGTTGCTGCCCTGCTTCCCCATCAGTGTGATCTCCAGCTGACAGAAGGGTTTGGGCAGGATGTCACACTGCGTGAAGAACTTTCGCCACTCCACAATGTAGGCCTTCAGTAACGCTGTGTCATCCTGGTGACTCAACACACGCTGCCATGGAAACAGGTCAGAAGTTAGGTCAGAGACAGCTTGCATAGGTAGAGGTTAGGATTCAGAGGTTTAAGGGTCAGCCTCTTGCCTACAACTGTTATCACTGTACTGGAAAGGTGTGTGTGTGTGTGTATGCGAAGAATGGCACATTCCAACCTCAAATGGGATTTCAACCATTACCGAAACCCTTCCCCTGTAACCCACTGTTCCACTTACGTTCTGAGCTTGTTTGATGAAGTCTAGGATGTCTTCTTTGAGGGCCTGGTGGATCTTAGCTGGGCCCTTATCATCCCACAGACACACAGCATGGACGTCTCTGCAACACAAAATAACAAGCGCAGGGTTTGTGTGTGTGTGCGGTTGCAGTATGTGTGTGTGTCTTCTGTGCAGTTTGGTGTGGTGTGATGCAGTGTGTGTATCTTACGAGAAGAGGTCGAACCACTGCTGCTTGGTGACAGCCTCCTGTCTCAGCAGCTTGAGAACAATGGGCCTCATCAAGTCCCACTTGTCCTCAAACTGCAAGGAGCCTTTATTCTGGAGAGAGATGATACTACTGTTACTACTCACTACAACTATACTGTTACTACTCAGGGTTGTATTCATTAGTACACACGGTGGAAAATGTTTGGCAACAGAAAATGAAAACAAGCATTTCTATTTGGACAATTTAAAGTAGTCACTCTCTGTTTCGGCCTGTTTGCTTCTATTTTGTGCCTAGTGAATATGACCCAGGGAACAATTACTTTTACCACCTGTTACTTAGTATCTCAGACTACAGAGTGCCTTCACTCTGCAGAGAGATGACACCCCTCACGACCCAGTATCTAGAGCCATTCATTCTGGAGAGAGACAAGAACAACACTGTTCCTACATACTAACCCATTACCCAGTAATTTGCTACTGATGCTGTTCTGAATCAAATTGTATGTTTAATAGTAGTTTTCTATTATATTATTTTAAAACATAACGTTACAATGGTTTAGTTCGCTAAAATAAATCCGGCTTCAACTAAAACCTTAGCTACAGACTACATTGTCAACAGTGTAGTTGCACCCAACTTTCAAGAAGACTTTCAAGAAGAACAGAACTAATGTAATGTTAGCTTGCCAATTCAGCTGATTGTTCCACCACCTGCACAAGCCTTTGCATATTCTCTTACAGTTTGATGTGGACAGACAACCGTTACTACAATGAACTGTGAATTATATTATTGATTAACTTTCAATTTAAAAGACGAAATGCTTATGCCGGTGACAACTGTATTGCACGTTAGCCAGATGGCTGGCTAGCTAAATTATCTTAGCATCCCTTGCTAGCTAACTAGCAAGAGAGACCTTTCTGTTGCCTTAAATGCAACAACAACAAAAAAAACTGTCACACAGTGTTCGTGGTCAGGTTTGTTTTTAACTCATTCATGAACTTATTTACATCCAGACTATGGGCATTGGGAGCATAATTACGTGTTCAAATCCAGGTAAAATGTTGAAGTGAAGAGGCTCTTACCTTTAACAAATTAGACGTCGCCATGTTTCCTCCAACTTGTGCCCTCCTCGCGCAGTCTCGCGAGAGTATGGTTGGAGGGAATTGGGTAACGTAGCTTCTGACTTAAAAATAAACAGAGATAAAGGCTAGATATTTGTCCAGTTTACAGTATTGTGTCATGACATTTTCACTGCCCTTTTTATGTGCTGCTCTTTGTCTACTAAATGCACATAAGACACTGCACCAACTAGGATATTGCAGGTGTTGGAAGGTAAATACAGTAGGCCACAGTTGACTGGGCTGGGCCAGTGCTAAACTTAGCTACCGTGGACTTGACTGCCATGGAACCACTGAGTTCTATTAAAGGTCAGTGCATGGTATGTACAGTAGCTATGTGACTTGGAGACAAGCAAGTAACATAGAGAAGGGATATGTGCCCTGTTCAAAGCAACACCGCCTTCCTCCTTCCTCTTTTTTCCTTCCTTTATTCATTCAAGCCTTTCCTTCCACTTTCCTTCCTTGGGTAGAGTAATTGCATGGCTGAAATGAAGTAATCACTGATCTAAATACCCCCCAACCCCCTCCCACAGTTTCACACCCACCCATTTTCACCCACTTTGTACCACACACTTTCATCACTACACCTAATCATCTGAAAACACTAAGTAGTCTTTGCACTTTGATTAGAGAACACTGTTAATCATTCAGCCCAGGCAGCACAGTAGACATTTAAAAGCCCCAGGACAGGCAGCACAGTAGACATTTAAAAGCCCCAGGACAGACAGCACACAGCAGTGTATTCCCCATCCCAGGATCCCACTGTTACAGAGATACAACATGGCTGAGATGGACCCAGGTGGGATTATAGCTACAGACCCCAGAAATAATTCTGATAGAAAATGCCTTATTATCCGGAAGCTTCTGAAGTTCAACCCTAAACAAGTGTTTACATGGTGAGTCTGGGGGGGGGGGGGGGGGGGGGGGAATGTTATATCAGTGATTATCTGCATCCCATCTGGCAACCTATCCTTTATATATTGCACTACTTTTAACCAGCTCCCTATGGGCTCTGATCGAAAGTAGAGCACTATATAAGGAATACGGTGCCATGTCGGACAGATAGTGACATAGTGGAGATCTATCAATGTCTAAGAATGGAGGGTGTCCACTGTCCAGTAGTTGTGAATGTCCCTGGCGGCTACCATACAGATGCCTGGACTGAGTTGTGATAAAACCCTTATGAAGACTATAGGGCCGAAACATGTTGGTTTTACCAATAAAGACCCAGTTTTATCAACGTCTACTGTCTTCCAGAGTTGCTGAATTTCTGCTTCACTTATGCATTGTCCTAACAGGCAGCTGGTGAAGACAGTAGCCATGGGTCAGGGTTTGGCTGTTCTCATGTGTGGCACAGCAGTAACATCCCAGTACCTGGCTTCAGACTACCACGTGGACGTGCCCATGCTCCAGAGCTTTATGAGCTATGCACTGCTCTGCCTCACCTACACCACCGCTCTGCTGTTCAGAACAGGTACACACACACTCATGCACACCAACGTGCTGTTCTGAAGAACAGGTAGTCTCTCTCTCACACACACCACCCCAGGGCACTCCTCATCAGAATAGTGCAGTTGTGAACTCTATAAAATGTTATAATTGTGTAGCAGTGCAATAACCTCCAGGATACCCTCTCCTAACGTACTGTAGGGGATGGCAATATGTTTCAGATTTTAAAGAAGAGGTGGTGGAAGTATCTCCTAGTAGGCTTGGTGGACGTCGAGGCTAACTACACAGTGGTTAAAGCTTACCAGTACACTACACTCACCAGTATACAGGTCAGAACTACGAGACGGTGTGTGTATGTTTTTGTGTGTGTGCGAGTTTGCGTGCCTGCAGGCATGCATGTGTGTGTGTGTGTGTGTGTGTGCTGAGTTATGTCAATGTATGTGACTATTCTGGTGTGTCTCTCTGTCTTTCAGCTGCTGGACTGTTTTGTGATCCCTGTGTTGATGATACTCTCCTGCTGGTTCCTGAAGACGTGCTACAGACCCATCCACTACATATCTGTGTGTGTCTGTCTGCTGGGGGTGGGGGCCATGGTGGGAGCTGACCTACTGGCTGGACGAGACTTGGGATCCAGTAAGAACCCACTCATTCATTTGTTAATTATTTAATGATTTAATTCAATCTCTCAGTTCATAATAAATAGTAACATATTAACCTCACCTCTTTCCTCACCCTCCTCTCCTATCTCGCTCCTCTCCTCCCTCTCTCCTAGCCTCAGACGTTCTGCTAGGTGATGGCTTGGTCCTGCTCAGTGCCAGTCTATATGCTGTGTCTAACTTGTGTCAGGAGTACATCGTCAAACACCTCAGCAGTGTAGAGTTCCTAGGCATGGTCGGCCTGTTCGGCACACTCATCAGTGGCATACAGCTGTAAGTGTGTGTGTTTACGTGTGTGTGCGCATGCGTGTGGATGTGTGTTGAGTGTAAATGTTCGGTGAGAAGGTAGTAGAATGGGAATGTGGTTGATTTGAGTGGTCTGCTGTGTTCCTACAGGGGTGTTCTGGAGCATAACAATGTGGCAAACATCCAATGGGACTGGAGAATCGGTTAGTACCACATAAAACAAAATATACAAGTAACTGGCTAAATAAAATAAACTCTTGAGTAAATGAGGGATTCATAGTATATTGAAAGCAGGTACTTCCACACAGGTGTGTTTCCTGAGTTAATTAAGCAATTAACATCCCATCATGCTTAGGGTGATGTAAAAAATGCCCAGTTGCACATTATTTTTGCTACCATGGCTGGAAAAAGAGAACTCAGTGACTTTGAAAGAGGGGTCTCAAAGGTGCATAGGGGGTGTGTGTTTATTTGTGTGTGTGTGTGTGTCTCAGTCACCAGATCTCAACACAATTGAACACTTATGGGAGATTCTGGAGTGGCTTAGACAGCGTTTTCCACCATCATCAACAAAACACCAAATCATGTAATTTCTAATGGAAGAATGGTGTTGCATCCCTCCAATATAGTACCAGACACTTGGAGAATCTATGCCTGGTGCACTGAAGCTGTTGTGGCAGCTCGTGGTGACCCAACGACCTATTAAGACACTTTATGTTGGTGCTTCCTTTATTTTGGCAGTTACCTGTATATTTGTTGAAATTTTTTTAATTAATGTTTTTATTAAAGAGACAGGACAGTGTAGAAGGAGGAAAGTAAGGAGAGGGTTAGTTACAAAGTAGTTGTGGGTCTGCAGATTCGGTAGTGTAAACGACTAGACCACCCCAGGGCACCGGTTATTACCTCTCTCTTAGGGTGGTTACTGATGTTTTGGTGGCAAGGTTACAGAGAGTACAGAATGTGTGCTGTGTTAGCTTGCAGAAGTACAGTTTCCACATACAGCTCTTTGCTGCTCTTTATCTTGGGTTTTATGGGAGCTGCAACAGTTGATCTACCTTGTTAATAATACTTTCTGCCCTGTATAATGACTGTATGTGTTTTCTGTTCAGGCCTATTGTTCTCTGACTACACCCAGTACAGCTGTATAAATGAGTAGAGTAGTAGTACTCTGTTGATTCCAACTTGGGAAATTGTTTAATCACCACAAGCATAATCAATGTTACAAAACACAAGACAAGGATCAATAATATTCAGATAATAACACATAATAAAATATTTAAAAGACAGATGCACCTGTGATAAGAGAGCCAAGTAAAAGATATTAGAAATCCTGTTGTCGGTCATACTCTGCGAAAACAAGGATCAGCAATGTATAGTATAGTATGTTCATTTTATAATGTATACTTCTTCTCTCCCCAGGCCTGCTGTTTGCTGGCTATGCCCTGTGTATGTACACCCTGTACAGCTGTATGCCCATAGTGGTCAAGAAGACCAGTGCTACAGCAGTCAACCTCTCCCTCCTCACTGCAGACCTCCTCAGCCTCTTCTGTGGCCTGTTTCTCTTTCAATACACGGTTAGTACACACACACACACACACACACAGCAGAAACACAGAGGATAGTGGGTACAGCAGGTTGAGCCATTTGACAGTTCAGTTAGTGATTGTGTTTCTGAACAGATAAAGAGATGAGTTAATCAATGATTTGATGACTCCATAGATAGATGATAGATTGATTGGTTGCTGCTAAACTATGTCTGTACTCACTGTAATCTCTGTCAAACTTGTCAAATCTAATCTCTGTGAGATCAAGGAGACGGTAGTGATAAGATCAGTACCCAGAAACAGAGGTAGAGCTGTCCTGATCACAGGACACAGCTGACCTTATCTTAAAATATCTTAGTTGTGCAGAGAAATCCCCTGGTCACCGTGTCCCTGTTCAGTGTATTGATGACTGTTGTTAATGCGTAATCTACTATGGCCTCATATAGCTCATCTGGTGTGTGTGTGTGTATGTGTAGTTCTCAGGTCTGTATATTGTGTCTCTGGTGATCATCCTGGTGGGCTTTGTCTCCTTCAACGCTGTGGCAACGACCCCTAACCCTGCAGACCCCATCACCCCCTCTGTGGGCTGGAAGGAGGGTGGCTATGACAACCCTGATGACATCATCAATGAAGAAGTGGTGGTGGTGGTCTTGGAGGAGCAGGAAGAGGAAGAGGGTGAATGCCCAGGGGTATCGTGGAATCAGAGAACACAGTATGAGGAAGTACCGGCGATGTGATCTGATCTACTAGACGAGCACTTCCCAAGAGTCTATAGCTGTTAATCTCCTTGTCTCCTTTCTTTCATTCTTACCATTCTAATAGATCTACAGATTCACCGGTGTACAGTTGAAGTCGGAAGTTTACATACACTTAGGTTGAAGTCATTAAAACTTGTTTTTCAACCACTCTACAAATTTCTTGTTAACATACTATAGTTTTGGCAAGTCGGTTAGGACATCTACTTTCTGCATGACACAAGTAATTTTTCCAACAATTGTTTACAGACAGATTATTTCACTTATAATTCACTGTATCACAATTCCAGTGGGTCAGATGTTTACATACACTAAGTTGACTGTGCCTTTAAACAGCTTGGAAAATTCCAGAAAATTATGTCATGGCTTTAGAAGCTTCTGATAGGCTAATTGACATCATTTGAGTAAATTGGAGTTGTATCTGTGGATGTATTTCAAGGCCAACCTTCCAGCTCAGTGCCTCTTTGCTTGACATCATGGGAAAATCAAAAGAAATCAGCCAAGACCTCAGAAAAAATGGTAGACCTCCACAAGTCTGGTTCATCCTTGGGAGCAATTTCCAAACACCTGAAGGTACCACGTTCATCTGTACAAACAATAGCACACAAGTATAAACACCATGGGACCAAGCAGCCATCATACCGCTCAGGAAGGAGACACGTTCTGTCTCCTAGAGATGAACGCACTTTGGTGTGAAAAGTGCAAATCAATCCCAGAACAACAGCAAAAGACCTTGTGAAGATGCTGGAGGAAACAGATACAAAAGTATCTATATCCACAGTAAAACGAGTCCTATATCGACATAACCTGAAAGGCCGCTCAGCAAGGAAGAAGCCACTGCTCCAAAACCGCCATAAAAAGCCAGACTATGGTTTGCAACTGCACATGGGGACAAATAGCACTTTTTGGAGAAATGTCCTCTGGTCTGATGAAACAAAAATAGCTGGTAATGACCATCATTATGTTTGGAGGAAAAAGGGGGAGGCTTGCAAGTCAAAGAACACCATCCCAACCGTGAAGCTAGGGGGTGGCAGCATCATGTTGTGGGGGTGCTTTGTTGCAGGAGGGACTGTTGCACTTCACAAAATAGATGGCATCATGAGGATGGAAAATTATGTGGATATATTGAAGCAACATCTCAAGACATCAGTCAGGAAGTTAAGCTTGGTTGCAAATGGGTCTTCCAAATGGACAATGACCCCAAGCATACTTCCAAAGTTGTGGCAAAATGGCTTAAAATCAAGGTATTGGAGTGGCCATCACAAAGCCCTGACCTCAATCCTATAGAACATTTGTGGGCAGAACTGAAAAAAGCATGTGCGAGCAAGGAGGCCGACAAACCTGACTCCGTTACACCAGCTCTGTCAGGAGGAATGGGCCAAAATTCACCCAACTTATTGTGGAAGCTTGTGGAAGGCTACCCGAAACGTTTGACCCAAGTTAAGCAATTTAAAGGCAATGCTACAGAATACTAATTGAGTGTATGTAAACGTGTGACCCACTGGGAATGTGATGAAAGAAATAAAAGCTGAAAGAAATAATTCTCTCTAGTATTATTCTGACATTTCACTTTCTTAAAATAAAGTGCTGATCCTAACTGACCTAAGACATGGATTGTGAAAAACTGAGTTTAAATGTATTTGGCTAAGGTGTATGTACATTTCCTTCAACTGTATGTACAGTATGGGTGTTTTGTATTAGTTGTAATATTTCTCCACTAGTTGACTTGGCAGGAGGAATAATAAATACATGTTTTATTCCACATTCATTGTGGGGTGTGTCAATTTAATGAGTGAGTCTTCATTGATATCAATCATAAACCCAATTTTAAGTAAGATATTTTCACATGAAGATAGACATTTTCTATATTAACTGCAGGGCTCAATGCTTTATACTTGAAATCTTGGAATGAGGTCGCAGGTTGAGTATTTTTCACTTCATGTCTTCGCGTGGCTTCGCTCTTCCGGTAGGGTAGAGAGCTGTCCGTGGTGCTGAAACCTTTAGTAGCACGCGCACAATATTGTTTACAAACATCGGATCTGATCAGCTGATCAAATCTATGGGCAAAAAACGTTGTTTTTCCCGAAGTAGTGCTCGTCAAATACTTTATTATAAACAGTTAGCGAACTGATAGTCTGCTTTGTGATTCACTCAATATATGATGCTAAACAAGGCACAGAAGCAATGCTACTGATCTGCTTTGGGACAAATAATAACTGGGATGTAGACACGACCTCCGTGTGTTCACAGACAGTTGAGATATAATAAGGTAGACTGCATGCAAATGTTTTTCTTACCACTCTCCCTCTGTCAATCAATCTTCCATCTCTCTCCCTGAATCCTAAACGGTCTAATCAGCTCCACATGAATGATATATAGATAGACTACTAGGCTATAGAGCTTGCACAGCCCCATTTGGAAAATAATCATGAAAATCGAATAAGAATCTTGACTGGCAGAAGAACATTGTTTTTTCCAAAAATCTAAGTAATCTAATAAGAATCTTGTATGTTGTATGTTTTTCCTTATATGGCAGTGTTGTATTTGTATATGTGTTACTAATATGACATATGACAATTGAATACATGATTGTGGTGCATTTCCTACAAAGAAATGGTAAGACATATTTGAGACAAAATATATGAATTATGTTCTGAGAGTGTAACCTCTAAAAAATAAATGTTTTTCTTATAGGTTTCACATTGTGTTTTAAAAACAATGACAATTACTATTAGAAAATACAGTATTTGTAAATAAAAGTTCAGATATGAGATTCCATGGTTAAGGCTGGGTAGAACCTCCTACTGGACAGTTGATTCATCTACAGCTATGCAGGGTTTTAATCAAACCCAGCCCTGACTACTACCAATGTGCCATCATGAGAATGATCGTTGAAAGATCCCCACTTAATAGCTAAATAGACTCACTGCTACTATCAAAGCCATTCCTTCTCCTCCTCTCCTCTTCCTTCTCTCCTCCTCCACCTCATCATCCTCTACCTGTCCTCCTCTTCTCATTCAGTTGATGCCCCTAGTTTGCATAATATACAACCTTAGAACATAAAAGTGATAATAACATTTTTGTGATTCTGTCCCGGGCTCTGGAGCGATCATGGACCCACGGTCTGAGGGATCCATTCCCTACATTCCCCATTCGACTACATTCCCTACGGTATTCCCTATATTCTGGATCACAGGTCTGAGCTGTGTGTGTCAGAGGCTCACAGCCAGCAGTTACTGGGCATGCTCAGATCGTTCAGAGAGAGAGGCCTGCTGTTTGACTTCACTGTAACAGTCCAGGAACAGACCTTCCCCTGTGTCCTGGCAGCCTGCAGCAACATCTTCAGGTTTGTGTGTGCGTGCATGTGTGCGTTTGCTCTAACGGTTCTCTGTCTGCAGGGCCATGTTTGAGTTGAAAATGCGTGCGTGTGGGGATGGGATTGGTACCCTGGGTAACCAGCCGTACACTGCTACCTGGAC
This sequence comes from Oncorhynchus mykiss, assembly GCF_013265735.2. Classification (NCBI taxonomy): domain Eukaryota; kingdom Metazoa; phylum Chordata; class Actinopteri; order Salmoniformes; family Salmonidae; genus Oncorhynchus; species Oncorhynchus mykiss. The sequence goes on along the minus strand of NC_048591.1, from coordinate 17,239,294 downwards.
TTATTTCACTCTGGAGAGATAGTCGTCACCAATGAAAACATAGACATGCTGTTCCAGCTCATCTCTTTCCTACAGGTACACTACATCAGGGGTAACCCATCAGGGGTAACCCAAATTACACCCTACCCTATGCCCTACTTTTGACCAAAGCCCTATGGGCCATGGTCAAAAGTATTGCACTATAAAGGGAATATGGTGCCATTTGGAATAAATCCTAGATCTGGGTCAGATACATACTGTATGTCAAATCCATTCAGAAACTTCAGAGGTGATGTTGATATATTGACCAGTGTTCTGTTTCCCAGGTGTCTGTGCTCCTGATTGAAACCCTGGAGCTCTCGAACTGCCTGATGCTATTGGCCCTCACCGAGGGATACGGTTCCAACTCCCTCCTCCAGCGGGCCAATGAGTTTGTAGTTCAGAACTTTCACGCCCACTCAATGACTCCAGACTTCCTGGATATGCCGGTGAGGAGCCACTATGATAGGTTCCCATTGTAATTTATTGAGACTCATTGAATTAAAAGGGCCCTAGCACTAGCACACATGAATCAACATATAAACTCATCAAGTTGCATCAGGTGTTAGTGCTAGAACAAATACACCCCTCTGGGTCCCCAGGACCAGCATTGGGAAATACTGAAGTAGATAGTTACTCCTTTTAGCTTTGAGAAAGTCACTACATGTGAGCCATGTAAAATTGTGCATGGGTCCACTCCCCCTGAAGGATTTAAAAGCATTGGATTGCTTTTAAATACTAATGGTGGGAAATACTGATCTACTTTCTGTCCTCCCAGGTGGGTGTGCTGGAGGTATGTATGGGGTCGGACAGTCTGAGAGTGCCCAGTGAGGAGATGGCAGTGAGGTCATCACCTGGACCTCCGTCATTCCTTTGCTACAGCTATATACTACCCAACTACCCAGGTAAAGAACACACACACAAATACACACAGACACACGCACACAAATACAGAAACCCCCACACACATATACCTATAACCCTCCCCGTGGCCTCATATTACCCAGAAACCAGTGCGTGCGGCTGTATCATCTACACATTGGGGTCATCAGTGGCGATATCGGACTCCTTCAACCCTTCGCTGGACTGTTTCCTGCCCTACGATGTCGTCTCTGACCAGTAGAGCCACCTGGTGGCAGTTTGGTCAGTTTTTCCATGGCACCTTGGTCAAGGCTGTGTCCGTCAACACTACTCCTATGTGACTTATCTATGTATAAGGTGACTGACTTGTTGGTTGATTGACTGATTGAATGAGTATTTGATTGATGGATGTCTCCATCTATAAGTCTTTGTATTTATTTATCCTTCATTTAATCAGGCAGTTCCTATTGGCATAGATACAGGACATAAGGACTTTGTCATTAAAACAAACTTAACAACAATTCTACGAAACACCAACTCGCCACACCTCACCAGTCTGATTCCTGTGTTCTGTCTAGGTGTACAATTTATGTCCCAGAGACGTGTGTGTGTGTGTGGCAGGTGGAGGGGGGGTCATTTGAGGATACCGGGTTCAACGCAGGTGCCGTGGGCGTGGCCAACCGACTCTACATCCTGGGAGGAGACTACTCGCTTGATGAGATCACTGATGAAGTCAGTGTACCACAATGGTTGGGGAAGTGACACCAATGCCACTCCCCCTGACAGCGTTTCACTGTCAGGTCATAAGCTTCAGCGGATACAGAGACCCCTGGGGAGGGACACGTAACACACACGAGTGCGTACGCGATGTGGCCTCATATACACATAACACACACACACACACTGGGACTAAAAGTTGCACTCCACATCAATGAAAGAAATTATGTTTAGTCATCTCAACTATTTATTAGTTTTATCACATTTTATGTTTATATACACTGCTCAAGAAAATAAAGGGAACACTAAAATAACACATCCTAGATCTGAATGAATGAAATATTCTTATTAAATACTTTTTTCTTTAGGCTAAGCACATGGAGGGCTGTGCGGCCCCCCAAAGAAATGCCACCCAACACCATGACTGACCCACCGCCAAACCGGTCATGCTGGAGGATGTTGCATGCAGCAGAACGTTCTCCACGGCGTCTCCAGACTCTGTCACGTCTGTCACATGTGCTCAGTGTGAACCTGCTTTCATCTGTGAAGAGCACAGGGCGCCAGTGGCGAATTTGCCAATCTTGGTGTTCTCTGGCAAATGCCAAACGTCCTGCACGGTGTTGGGCTGTAAGCACAACCCCCACCTGTGGACATCGGGCCCTCATACCACCCTCATGGAGTCTGTTTCTGACCGTTTGAGCAGACACATGCACATTTGTGGCCTGCTGGAGGTCATTTTGCAGGGCTCTGGCAGTGCTCCTCCTTGCACAAAGGCGGAGGTAGCGGTCCTGCTGCTGGGTTGTTGCCCTCCTACGGCCTCCTCCACGTCTCCTGATGTACTGACCTGTCTCCTGGTAGCGCCTCCATGCTCTGGACTCTACGCTGACAGACACAGCCAACCTTCTTGCCACAGCTCGCATTGATGTGCCATCCTGGATGAGCTGCACTACCTGAGCCACTTGTGTGGGTTGTAGACTCCGTCTCATGCTACCACTAGAGTGAAAGCACCGCCAGCATTCAAAAGTGACCAAAACATCAGCCAGGAAGCATAGGAACTGAGAAGTGGTCTGTGGTCCCCACCTGCAGAACCACTCCTTTATTGGGGGTGTCTTGCTAATTGCCTATAATTTCCACCTGTTGTCTATTCCATTTGCACAACAGCATGTGAAATGTATTGTCAATCAGTGTTGCTTCCTAAGTGGACAGTTTGATTTCACAGAAGTGTGATTGACTTGGAGTTACATTGTGTTGTTTAAGTGTTCCCTTTATTTTTTTGAGCAGTGTATTTATTTAAAACATTTTCTATTCTCAAGAATGCTATTTGGGTTCAAAGTAACAGTAGAGGTTTCTGAGTCTTCTGACCCACAGACTTGCCTTGGTTGTTTCTGGACATGTCTGATCACCTGACCAAGGCAGTTGACATGTCATCTATTGCGGGCAGGATCTATTAAATAACTCTAGAATGGTATCTCTTAAAGAACTCTGTCTTTATTTTCAGTGTAAGTGTGCTAGGCCTGCCTTCACTATTTAAAAGTGAGAGAGTGAGAGCCTACTGTCCCAGGTAACAAGTGTTACAACACCCTCTACTGGTAGACTATGGAATGTTTTTGTGCCAGAGTAGGCTTGTCTAGCCAAACACCATGTTGTAATTTTGAAATATTTGTAAATACTTGCGCAGAAGGCTAACCATTTTACATGGCTCACATAGTGACTTTCTCAAAGTTAAAAACATGCAACTTCAAATCAGTTCAAATTGAATGAGGGCACCTGTGCTCCATGAACAGTTGCCGACTTTTCGCGGGAGATATGATAATATATCCATCCTCCTGTTCAGCGTCTTACTAGATGACGGACGGACTCAACTCTCTGACTGGAAAGGGGTGTTCCACAAATGATACGCTATATGTAGTAAGTTTTGTTTTTAGTTGCGTCATGCAAATGTGTTATAATATTGTGCTACAATTTATTACGCATATTTCTTATACTCCAATAGTTATTTTAGATAGTATTCGTTCAACCATCTACGAAACGGGAGTTACCCTCCTCTTTTGAGTTAAAGCGGTCCTGTCCTGCTCCGTGGACTGATGTCACTAATAGAATGTGATCGTTTCGCGGATCTCCCACGGTCAGGAGTCAGTGTACTTTTCGTTGCTTTTTATATCATAGGACAGCTTGCTGACTACCAAAAAACAGTACATTTTCGCTCTTAGTCTTCATTCTAGGACAGCTGTTCCATGGTTTATCATTAAACATTTTGTGAATCAAACAACATCGTTGCTGACAATGCTAGAATGTCTAGTAGCTGAATGTTGTCTGTTGTAACGAACGTGTTGCTGTAAGTAAAACATCGAGATTTGTTTTCCTAAAATACCCAATTTCGTCGATTGAAGATCAGGACAAGGCTACAGCAGAGCAAGGAGGACAAGACCTCACCCTCAGCATTTTGTTTGCATTTGATTTAGAGGCATACAACAATGTTAGCCCAGGTATGTATGGTTTATTAGCCTACATTGTTGGTAAATGTTTTCCAAAGTGGTAAGAACAAACAAGTTTCCGTGTAGGTTGCAAGCTTGTTGTGGCGTGTCCAGGGCGCGCGACTTGGATACGACAACGTTCTTTCCGCGTAGCCTAATGAATCAAACACCTTTAAATGATGGTCAGTGAAAAAAGCATCGACGATGATGGATGCTCTTTTATTTGCATTTCGTGTGAAACGTAACCTAGTTTATTGGGTGTCCAGAAAACGTTGACACAATTTATTTTTTTCCTGCGCAGCATCGAGTGTGTTTAGCCTAGGCTAGACTACAGAAGCCATGTCAGGAGGAATTCTATTGTGTCGCTGAAATATTTGGCACTCCGCTCATTGATTTGCAATCGCAACTTTAAGTTAATAAAAAATGTATCCTTGAGTAGACTAGGATGCCATCTGATCAAGCTCTCTAATTTAGAGAAACTATTTGGAGAAGCGAAGGTTACAAGCTTACTTCAACAGTCTAACCCACTGTCATGTTTCTCTGGTGACCGCCCAGCAATCATGTTACGATGAAATTACATCTTCGTCGCCATCTTTAGATACAATTACTTATTAAGGACAGTAGAGGATTATTTGATTGATTTTGGGAACAGTGTTTGTCTCGTTATGCGTCGATCACTTCCTATGCAGGCGACCCCGGTGTAGAGACAGACATGAAGTTGATTTTTTTTCCTGACTGTCAAATCCCGGATGGGATGAGAATGACTATACGGCTAGCCAGCCTATACACGAACCTCTGACCTTATCGACCTCTGAAACTATCGAGACCGGCTTCGTTGTCAGTGTTTCTGTTCTAGGTGCACCTACAGTCTGTTTCAGCCCTCGTTTCCTCCCCTCCCCCATTAGCCCCGGCTTTACACACTCGATACAATGTTGCTATTAAGTTATACATAATGTCCAATCGAGTCGCAAGTTGCGACAGTGTTCAATAGCCTATGTATATCAACACAGGTCTACGCAATATTCGCGAGACTTTCTTGTGCTAGGCTACATTTTTCATGCGATGTAGGCTATTTGGCTTCACGTTTTTTGAAGGGCTGTCCATTTTGTTCTTCCGGTGCCAGGCCTTTTGAAAGTTTATTTTGACAATCTTAGCCTAAAGTTGTGGGTTGTTTCAAAGCACAACTCTAGGTGTCTTATATAATCATATTGTTATTATTATTATTCCACTCGCTCTAGCGCTTAAACTGCTAAGGGGCGGAAGGTAGCCTGGTGGTAAACCGAAAGGTTGCGAGATCGAATCCCCAAGTTGACGAGGTAAAAAAAAAAAAAAAAGCTGTCGTTCTGCCCCTGAACAAAGGCAGTTAACCCTAGGCCGTCTTTGAAAATAAGATTTTGTTCTTAACTGACTTGCCTAGTAAAATAAAAATATTAACAGTCAGCGCTCCGGAAATCCATAACTACTAGAATGGTCTCGAGTCAGTTGTTATTTCAAATATTCCATAATAAACAATACATGAATGCATTTATTTTGTTAAAATGGGTCATAAGAAACCTCAGGACACCAAATGTAAATTGTAATTAGACAAATGTATTGATTGATCCAAAAGTGCATAGACTGTAAATACTAAAATAAGATTATAGTGTATTTTCTGACTAAGACAACAGTTGACTCATTCAAACCCATGTTAATTCATGCAAATCTTTAAATGGTTATAGGTGAAAAAGTATCAATATGAAACTAAAAAAATATGTTTAGGAAGGTCATACAAAACATTATGCATTTATTTCAAAAGAACAGAATATAAAAAGTTGATTTCATAGCCTCTGTTATAAAGCACAGCTAAATACAACTAAAAACATGCTATTCTGTTCTTTTGAAATAAATGCATCATGTTTTGTATGACCTTCCTAAACATATTTTTTTAGTTTCATATTGATACTTTTTCACCTATAACCATTTAAAGATTTGCATAAATTAACATGGGTTTGAATGAGAACCATAGGACTACAGAGGTAGCTATTCAAAATGGTCCTGCTCCTTTGCCAATTAAGCTATAAGACCAACTTTAAAATGTTCAGGCTATCCTAATTTAAAATTCTTTAAACTCTTTATCAACTATAGCTACATAAATGTCTAAATTAGCATAAAATAACTCACCAACAGCAACTCTTGAACCTTTCAAGCTAGACATGCCAAACCAACCAATGTTCAGGCTATCCTCATTTAATGTAACAAAATCTTGATTAGCCATAAACATTTGCATAAATTAGCGTGAACTATCCCACAAACAGTCATTCTTTAACCGATCAAGCTAAGAGCCCACCATCTATCCAGGTAATTAATGTTTACATTTCAAAAGGCGTGGGCCTTGATGTTCTAAATCAGTTTGCAATCGTTGTATCATTACTATGATGCCTGCTTTCACACAGCGGGTTTGTCTGTTACTTAACTGTCTTGATGTTGTCGACCAAACCAAGTGTAGGCTAGCCTACAACTGGTTGGTTGGTCGGTGTGACCGCCTCCCGCGCTTTGGCTCACGGCAGTTTACTATTGCACTTAGGTGCGTTTGTTTCAGCTCGCTGGGTGCACCGAGTAGACAGTTTGCTTTCAATGGAATGGTTCCAATGGAATGGTCTCAAATGTGCACACTCTGCCTACCTGGCGCTACGGGCCAGTTGCATGGATTGGAGGGACTCTGCACATGTTATTATAGACCATTAATAACCACATAACATGGTTTGGGTTTTTTTCCGCAGAGAAAGCGAAAACGCACCGTGGAAGACTTCAACCAGTTTTGCACCTTTGTGTTGGCCTATGCTGGATACATCCCCTATCAAACAGAGGTAGGTTGATGAAACACAGTTTTCTCCTGTTCAAGTAAGACTGAGATGTAGCTTATTAACACCAAATTGCTCTTGTAATTAATTGATGTCTTATTGTTTCTACATTGAAAACAATATATAAACGCAACATGTAAAGTGTTGGTGCCATGTTTCATAGCTGAAATAAAAGATCCCCAAAATGTTGTACGCAAATTTGTTTACATCCTTGTTAGTGAGCATGTCTCCTTTGCCAAGATAATCCAATCCACCTGACAGGTGTGGCATATCAAGAAGATGATTAAACAGCATGATCATTACACAGGTGCACTTTGTGCTGGAGACAATGAAAGGCCACTCTAAAATTAGCAGTTTTGTCATACAACACATTGCCACATATCAAGTTTTGAGGGAGCATGCAATTGGCATGCTGACTGCAGGAATGTCCACCAGAGCTGTTACCAGAGAATGCAATGTTAATTTCTCTACCATAAGCCGCCTCCAACGTTGTTTTAGGGAATTTGGCAGTTAGTCCAACCGGCGCCATCACCTCCTGTTTCAGCATGATAATGCACAGCCCCATGTCGCAGGGATCTGAACACAATTACTGGAAGCTGAAAATGTCCCAGTTCTTCCGTGGCTAGCATTCTCACCCATTGATCACGTTTTGGATGATCTGGGTCGACGTGTATGACAGTGTGTTCCAGTTCCCACCAATATCCATCAACTTCGCACAGACATTGAAAAAGAGTGGGACAACATTCCATGGGCCACAATCAACAGCCTAATCAACTATGTGAAGGAGATGTGTTGCGCTGCATGAGGCAAATGGTGCTCACACCAGATACTGACTGGATTTCTGATCCACACCCTTACCTTTTTTTAAGGTATCTGTGACCAATGCCCAGTCATGTGAAATCCATAGATTAGGGCCTAATGAATTTATTTCAATTGACTGATTTCCTTATATGAACTGTAACTCAGTAAAATCGTTTAAATTGTTGCATGTTCCGTTTTTATATTTTTGTTCAGTATATTTCTGTTGAATGATGTCTCTAGTTCTGCTGTTGTTTCCATGGTGATGTATCCCCCTGTAGGAGTGGTGGTGTAGTGAGAGCAAGCCCAGGGACAGCAACCCCTGCAGCACCAGCCAGAGTACCAGTCCATGGGCCTACCAGTCCTCTCCTACCTCAGACTGTGGCTCCTCTGCTCGGGGCCAGAAGGAGGAAGGGAAGGAGGTGAAGAGGAGGTCAGACAAGAAGCCAGTCGGGCCTGGTCAGGGGGATAAGAAGCCTAGAGGAGAAAGTGCCAAGTCTCCGAATACGGAACAGGCTGCCACTAGATCAACGGTCAGCAAAACGCCAGAGATCCATGAGCAGCACCTGCCCCAGTCTGGATGGACCAACCACAACAGCTGTCCTACTGACAACAAAACACATCCTCTGATGGTTTCCAAACGTGACCATGACTGTAAACTTCCCCAATCTTTCCTGACTCAACTCTTCCCTGAAGCCACCCCCAGCAGCTCTCTGTCTGACCACAGGAACAAGACCAACAACGGTCAGACAGACACACCAGACCCCAACGGGTCGGCTGGGAAGACGAGCGACGCTTTCCCTCAGAAGAAAGGAAGTGAAGAACTGGAACAGGAAGTGACAGAGCAGCCAGTTGACATGACAAGCTGTGAGACAGAGAGGAGCAGTCCTCACAGGCTGGGAGACAGAGAAAAAAAGAGAAGAAAGAAAGAGAAGGGGTCACGGGAGAGCTGGGAGGGGTCTGGGAGTGAAGGAGGCATAGACAGGGGTCAGAGGTCAGATATCCTAAGGATGGTGATGGACAGGAGGTTCAGAGGTCAGCTAGCTGAAGACCAAGAGACAGGCTACCACACAGAGGAGGGAAGCAGCCCCGACCAGGACCGGGACCATGGAGGGAGCAACTACCAGACAGACCAGGGAGGGAGCGATGGAGAGGACACATCTGCAGACAACCGCAAGATGGAGGGTGAGTAGAGGAACCCCACCTGAGACTAAAGAAGCATCCCAAATGGCACGCTCTCCTCTTGTATACATTTTGACCAGGGCCTATTTTCCCTATATAGTGAACTACTTTTGACCAGGACCCTAGTAGGGCTTTGGTCAAAAGTAATAGGGAACAGGGTGCAGTTTTGGACACACTCACTCATTACCTCATCACTATCTTACAACCATCATTGATAGTTTAAAACAGAGACTGTGTTTAATATAACGTCTCTCTTCTATTTCTCTCTTTTCTCAGATGAGGACGACTCGTGGGACCTGATCACCTGTTTCTGCCTGAAGCCATTTGCGGGTCGGCCCATGATAGAGTGTAGTGAGTGTGGCACCTGGGTGCACCTGTCCTGCGCTAAGATCCGCCGCACCCATGTTCCTGAAGTCTTCATCTGCCAGCCCTGCCGAGATACCAAGACCAACATCAGACGCTCCAACCGGGCGCGGATTGCCCCCCGCAAACGCTTCAGCGACTAAACTAGATAGCACATTGGCTGCGTCCCAATTGGCAGTAGGTAGCCTAGTGGTTAAGAGCATTGTGCCAGCAACCGAAAGGTTTGAATCCCAAAGGTGGAAAAATATGCTGTTCTGCCCTTGAGCTATGTAGCAACCCAAAACAACAACTGCTCCCCGGGCGCTGTTGATGTCGATTAAGGCAGCCCCCCGCACCTCTCTGATTCAGAGGGGTTGGGTTAAATGCTGAAGACACATTTCTGTTGAATGCATTAAGTTGTGCAACTGACTTGGGTATCCTATATAATGAACTACTTTTGATGTAGGGAATAGGGTGCCATTTGGGACATTGACCACTAGTGAGCATCAAGTTCTATGCTGGTCCATTTTGTCGCTCTGCAAAAACCGCCACCAGGGTTGTGTTCAGTAAGACACAGAAAAAGTAAATTAACTTCTGTTTTTGGACAAGTCCAGGTAGTCCTCCCTGTTTCGGTCCTTTTTCTTCCATTTTGTGCCTAATGAACACGACCCAGGACACTGCCATCAGCAACCAAGCCATGAGTCTATGGTTGTGTTCCACTGCTCAGATGTTACATTCATCAACCAATGGTTGCGTGCCACATCAACTGATTGCACCAGATTGTTATAACATATGATGTGGCTAGCTGATACTTAATACCTATCCAGGCATTGTAAGATCCTATCACTCTCCCCAGAACAGTACAATGTCCATGTATTCACAGACAATCTAATCAGGAAGGAATGAGGGGCTACAGGAGAGCGAGAGAGGGATTGGGGAGGATGGAGTGAGGGCAGGGGTGAAAGAGGAATGTGTTTGGTAACGGTCTGCTGCTACTGTTGTGGTGAGAACATAACATCTTCTCACATGCTAATCTCATTTACCCCCACCCCTCCATTCTGCCACCCACCCATACCTTCCTCCCTCCTTCTACCCATCTCTTCATTTGTGCATCACTGAACCTAAGGGCTTGCCTTGGCTCATCTACACTAGTATGTTGAATTCACTACTTAGTACAATACTATGTAGGGAATATGGTGCAATTTTGAGACCCATGGACAGGTTTCTGGGGACTACTTTCTCAAAATATGTATAATACATTTTCAGTTATTTCCACAGTTGTTGCCATTTGATGAATAAGATTGTCACACCTTCAACTTTCTGACTCTGTGTTACTATACATTGCCAGTGGATGCCTGCCTCTCTTCCAAGCATGTTATATATGTAGACTGAGTGTGCAAAGCATTAGGAACACCTTCCTAATACTGAGTTGCACCCTCTCACCCTTTTGCCCTCAGAACAGTCGAGTCAGGACATGGACTCTACAAGGTGTCGAAAGCATTCCACAGGGACGCTGGCCCACGTTGACTCCAATGTTTCCCACAGTTGTGTGAAGTTGGCTGGATGTCCTTTGGGTAGTGGGCCATTCTTGATACACACTGAAAAACCCAGCAGCTTGCCGTTCTTGACACAAACCGGTGCGCCTGGCACCTACGACCATACCCTGTTCAAAGGCTCTTCAATATTTTCTTTCCCATTTACCCTCTGAATGGCACACATACACAATCCATGTTTGAATTGTCTCAAGGCTTTCAAAATCCTTCTTTAACCTGTCTCCTCCCCTTCATTTACACTGATTTAAGTGAATTTGACATCCATAAGGAATCATAGCTTTCACCTGGTCAGTCTGTCATGGAAAAAGCAGGTGTTCATAATGTTTTGTACACTCAGTGTATATCAGATGGTAAACCTTTAGTAAGATGTAAATAGTTTGCTTTTTAGAGTTGTTTATTATATCTTATATGTGACACATGCAGTAATAAAGGTAAAGGACTAACTCATTAGTCTCATCAGTGTTCTGTATAGTTTACATATTATTTAGTGTATTGTACACAGTCACCAGACCAGATATGGTTTTGTCTGGTTTTAATGGAGCACGGCTCCCGAGTGGCGCAGCAGTCTAAGGCACTGCATATCAGTGCAAGAGGCATCACTGCAGTCCCTGGTTCGAATCCAGGCTGCATCACATCCAGCTGTGATTGGGAGTCCCATAGGGTGGCACAATTGGCCCAGCGTCGTCCGGGGTAGGCTGTTATTGTAAATTAAGAATTTGTTCTTAACTGACTGACGCATGACATTCAACCTTCTCTCCCGAGCCCGTACGGGAGTTGTAGCAATGAGACAATATAGTAGCTACTACAACAATTGGATACCGCGAAATTGGGGAGAAAAAAAGGGATTTTTTTTTTTTTTTTTTAAGATTCAATAAAATAGTCCAGAAACTTTCCATATGCACAAAAAGCTCTCAAATTTGTTCATATCACATTTGGTGTGGCATATCAAGAAACTGATTAAACAGCATTATCATTACACAGGTGCACTAGGTGCTGGGGACACTAAAATGTGAGGTTTGTCACACAACACAATGTCATCATAGATGTCTCAAGTTTTGAGGAAGCGTGCAGTTGGCATGCTGACCACCAGAGAAATTAATGTTCATTTATCTACCATAAGCTGCCTCCAAAGTCATTTTAGATAATTTGGCAGTATGTCCAACTGGCCTCAAAACGTGTAACCACGTGTAACCACGCCAGCCCAGGACCTGGCTCCCAAGTGGGTGGGACTATGCCCACCCATAGCAGTGCCCCTGCCCAGTCATGTTAAATCCATAGATTTGGCCCTAATCATTTATTTAAATTGACAGATTTCCTTCTTTGAAATCAGTAAAATATTTTAAATTGTTGCATGTTGTGTTTATATTTTTGTTCAGTAATAGGTTGATCTCTGCTCACATGAAATCAACTCCAGGTATCTGAGATGTCGTAAGGCAGGCATGGTTTATTTACATTAAAATATTTGACAGTAAAGTAATAGGTTAAAATCTCTAAACCTTCAGTCGCCATAGCCTTTTACCACAGACACAACCCAGACCAGTCCTTTACCACAGACACAACCCAGACCAGTCCTTTACCACAGACATAACCCAGACCAGTCCTTTACCACAGACACAACCCAGACCAGTCCTTTACCACAGACACAACTACAGTTTGTCTCGGGACTTCCATATCTGACATCCTGAACAAGCTAGTCTCATCCTGAACAAGCTAGCGACATGGTTCTACCACAGTGTCCAGGCATGCTTGCTACTCCTCCGGCCTCATATCTGGTACGTCTCTGATGTAGGGCAGGACAGCATCGGTGTAGAACATCTCCAGCTTTGCCAGGGTTTCGTCCCAGAACACAGGGTCAAAGGTCACAGGGATGATGGCTGTTTCCTTCAGGGTGAACACCACTAGGTCAGCCTGGGTTAACCCTGTCACCGCCAGCTGGCACTGGATCTGGGTGAAATAGCTGTGGTCTGGCTTCAGATGGTACCTCACCTGTAGAGAAAAGAAGAATAGGGAAGTGCTGCTAGAATACACTAGTAGGTAGATCTTTACAGATTGAAGGTGCTCTTTGGTTAAGGGGTTAACTGGTCATCAAAAACAAGGGGGACCAAGGCAAGGTACTCTTCATATAATTAAAATGCCTTTATGATGATAGTATGCTTGAAAAAAATAAAAATAAAGCTTGGTATAGCCCAAGTCAGGGGGTACAATGATACAACAAACAACATGTCTTAACTAACCTGTCCCCCCTCCTCCCCCTGGTCCTGTATTGTCAGGCAGAAGGCTGGGTCCTCTCTACAGGCCTGGGCTACAGTGTTCTGACGGTGCTTGTAGGGACACTTGACCTCTAGGCAGAGCAGCCATTGGCCGGTCCTTTGGTCCTCTACGATGCCATCAGGACTGCCTGCTAGCCAGGGGCGCTGGGGGTCGATGAACAAGCCACACTCCTGCACCCTCACCGCCCGGCCCAGGGCCTTGCTCTTCAGGCTCTGATATCTGAGATAAAATGAGATGAGATTGTACTTTATTACAGACACAGAATACAACGTTCAATACAACATTTAAAAACAATCGCAGAACAATTAAAGTAAATGCATAGATGGTACCTCCGCACGGCCTCGGCTTCCCGCTCAATGCCCCAGGTCATGGCGCGGGTCTTGACGTTGTTGCCGCGGCCTGTGATGGCGGCCAGGTAGGAAGCCGGCGGGGTCGTGCTCTGGCCAGTAACGAAGCGGCTATGGGCGAGTCGGTGAGCGACCGACGCTGTGATTCGGTTCTGACGCCAGAAGAACCAGCTGGGGTTCTCTCTCTGGCCCCGGGTCTGGAGCTCCACCGCCTCCACCTCTACTTTCTGCCATAACCCCAGGGGCAGTGCTTTGGGCCTGAGGGGAGAGACCATGGAGATCCCCCCAATTTGGTTGGTCCTGTGGGGAGAGACCACAGGCTTACCCCTGACCTGGCTGCTCTTGTCAGGGCTATGACTATGCTGATGGGCCTCATCTCTCTTCTCTGCGATGTCAGGATGATATCTGACAGTAGGGATGTTCCTTTTGGCGTAACGTGTGTCTGTGGTCTTTTCTCCTGCTCCCCTGGCCTGGCTAGCCGTGGCTCTGCTGATTTTACTAGATTTTATTTGATCCGGATTGGTCCTGGGGGGAGAGACCACAGGCTTACCCCTGACCTGACTGCTCTTGTCAGGGCTATGACTATGCTGATGGGCCTCAGGTCTCTTCTGTGCGATGTCAGGATGATATCTGACAGTAGGGATGTTCTTCTTGGCATAACGTATGTCTGTGTTTGCTCCTGCTTCCCTGGCCTGGCTGGCCGTCGCTCTGCTGGTTCCTGAGTCTCCTGAGCCATTAGAGGGATTTAGGGTGGAACCTTTGTTGATATGCCTTTGTTTTGGTGGGCTCTTTAAGGCTGAGCTGTCAGTGTGAGAGCCATTTTTGTTTGTCTTTCTGGGACTCATGGTTCTGTGAGTTTCAAGAAGTTAGTATTCTGTAAATTCAATACAAAAAAGAGGAGGTAAGATACTGTGGCATGTAAACCATTCCTATGTCCTATTCCTAAATCTGGACCTGCTGTGTGTGGCATGGTTTACTGTTCGTAGTAAATTGCCATGTTTTTTGCAATTTTCAGTGGTGTATGAAGTCTGAGTTCAGCATGTGGGAAAGATCAGGGTCCAGAGATCATACCCATGTTTCCTAGTAGGTGGATCGCATTTAAGAGTTCCCGACATGATGTGAACGCGGCATTAGGCTGGCTGCCACACACACAACCGTGTGAGCTGTTGGTCAGCTCAACTCTCTCTTTCTCCAGACTAGCTCAGCTCAGCCACCCACTCAAGATCTTACATCAAATGCCCACTGCATTACCTCCCGAGAGAATTCTCTTCGGTTATTGTCGTGTATATTCCCCCCCCCCCCAAGCCCGACATTGTGATGGCTCTCAAGGAACCACACTGGACTTTGTGCAAACTAGAAACAGCATATACGAGGCCACATTGGGGACGTTAATAAAGAAAATCTGAGGAAAATCTTCTGTGCTACACGCGGGGAGAACATGCTTGACCATTGTTACTTTCCCTTCCAGCGCGGCTACAAGGCCCTCCCCCGCCCTCCCTTTGGCAAATCAGATCACACCTCCATGCTGCTCCTCCCGCATAAAGGCAGAGACTTAAGCAGGAAGCTTCAAGACTATTTTGATCACTCAAACAGGGAAATGTTCTGTTCCTACTGTGACGATTAGAAGTTATCCAAACCAAAAATCATGGGAAAATGGCAGCATTCATGCAAAACTGAAAGCACAAACCTCCGTATTTAACCACGGAAAGGTGACTGGGGACATGGACATGTACAAACAAACAGGCTATGACCTCCGTAAGGCAATCAATGAGGCAAAACGACAGTACATGGAAAAAGTGGAGTCGCAATTCAACGGCTCGGACAAGAGACGCATGTGTTAGGGAAAGCCAGCCAAGTCGGGGACAGTGACGCTTCACTCTCCGACAAGTTAAACATTTTCATCGCCCACTTCAACGAAAACAACACTGAGCCGCCGATTTGAGCCCCCATCGCTCACAAGGACTGTGTGCCGCATCATCATAGCATGTGCAGACCAGCTGGCTGGAGTGTTTACAGACATATTAAATCTCTCCAGTATGTTGTCCCAGCTTGCTTCAAGATGTCCACCATTGTGCCTGTACCCAAGAAAGCGAAGGTAACTGAACTAAATTACTATCGCTCCTTAGAACTCACTTCTGTCATCATGAAGTGCTTTAAGAGAATGGTTAAGGATCACCTCCACCTTACCCGACACCCTAGACCCACTACAATTTGCATACCGCCCCAACAGATCTACAGATGATGCAATCACCATTGCACTGCACACGGCCCTATCCCACCTGGACAAGAGAAATATCTATGTAAGAATGCTGTTCATCGACTACAGCTCAGCCTTCAAGCTCATCACTAAGTTCATGACCCTGGGTCTGAACCCCTCCCTGTCCAACTGTGTCCTAGACTTCCTGACAGTTCGACCCCAGGTGGTGAAGGTAGGCAACAACACCTCTGCCATGCTGATCCTCAACGGGGGGCCCCACAGGGGTGGATGCTCAGCCCCATCCTGTACTCCCTGTTCACCCATGACTGCGTGGCCATGCACGTCTCCAAATCAATCATCAAGTTTGCTGATGACACAACAGGGAGGAGGTGAGGGCCCTGGCGGAGTGATGCCAGGAAACTAACCTCTGCCTCAACGTCAACAAAACTAAGGAGCTGATGGTGGACTCCAGCAGACAGCAGAGAGAGCACGCCCCCATCCACATCGACAGGGCCACAGTGGAGAAGGTCAAAAGCTTCAATCCCTCAGTGTGCACATCACTGAGGACATGAAATGGTCCCTTCACACCGATAGTGTGGTGTGAACAATGCGTCTTCAACCTCAGGAGGCTGAAGATTTTTCCTTGGCCCCTAAGACCCTCACAAACTTCTACAGATGAACCATTGAGAGGATTCTGTTGGAAATATCACAGCGAGGGTACTTAAAATGCACTGCACGGTACCACATGTCTCTCCAGACGGTGGTGCGGTCAGCCCAATGGATCCTCGGGAGCACACTGTCAGCCCTCCAGGACATCTACAGCACCCGATGTCACAGGAAGGCTGAGAAGATTATCAAGTACCTCAGCCACCCGAGCCACGGATGATCGGGTTCAAGTCCGGGCTCTGGCTCTGCCACTCAAGGACATTCAGAGACTTGTCTCACCATGCTTCACCGTAGGGATGGTGCCAGGTTTCCTCCAAACGTGGCACTTGGCATTCAGGCCAAAGAGTTCGATCTTGGTTTCATCAGACCAGAGACTCTTGTTTCTCATGGTCTGAGAGTCTTTAGGTGCCTTTTGGCAAACTCCAAGCAGGCTATCATGTGCCCTTTACTGAGGAGTGGCTTACGTCTGACCACTCTATCATAAAGGCCTGATTGGGGGAGTGCTGCAGAGATGGTTGTCCTTCTGGAAGGTTTTCCCATCTCCACAGAGGAACTCTTTAGCTCTGTCAGATTGACCATCGGGTTCTTGGTCACTTCCGTGAACAAGGCCCTTCTCCCCTGATTGCTCAGTTTAGCCGGGGGCGGCCAGCTCTAGGAAGAGTTTTGGTGGTTCCAAACTTCTTCCATTTAAGAATGATGGGAGCCACTGTGTTCTTAGGGACCTTCAATGCTTTGGTATCCTTCCCCAGATATGTGCCTCGACACAATCCTGTCTCTGAGCTCTCCGGACAATTCCTTCAACCTCATAGTTCGGTTTTTGCTCTGACATGCATTGTCAACTGTGGGACCTTATATAGACAGGTGTGTGCCTTTCCAAATCATGTCCAATCGATTGAATTTACCACAGGTGAACTCCAATGAAGTTGTATAATGATGATCGATGCACCTGAGCTCAATTTCGAGTCTCATAGCAAAGGGACTGAATACATATGTAAATAATGTATTTCTGTTTTTTTATTTTTAATACATTTGCTGAAATTTCACTACCTGTTTTTGCTTTGCTTTTGCTTTGGCTATTGTGTGTAGATTGCTGAGGAAATCCATTTTAGAATAAGGCTATAACAAAATGTGGAAAAAGTCAAGGGACCTGAATACTTTCCGAATGGCACTGTAAGTATATACAGTTGAAGTTGTAAGTTTGTTTTTCAACCACTCCACAAGTTTCTTGTTAACAAACTAAAGTTTTGGCAAGTCGGGTAGGACATCTACTTTGTGCATGACAAGTAGTTTTTCCAACAATTGTTTACAGACATTATTTCACTTATAATTAATTCACTGTATCACAATTCCAGTGGGTCAGAAGTTTACATACACCAAGTTGACAGTGCCTTTAAACAGCTTGGAAAATTCCAGAAAATGATGTCATGGCTTTAAAAGCTTCTGATAGGCTATTGACATAATTTGAGACAATTAGAGGTGTACCTATGGATGTATTTCAAGGCCTACCTTCAAACTCACTGCCTATTTGCTTGACAACGTGGGAAAATCAAAATAACTGAGCCAAAACCTCAGAAAAACAATTGTACACCTCCACATGTCTGGTTCATCCTTGGTTGAAATTTCCAAACACCTGAAGGTATCACGTTCATCTGTACAAACAATAGTATGCAAGTATAAACACCATGGGACCACGCAGCCATCATACCGCTCAGGAAGGAGACGTGTTCTGTCTCCTAGAGATGAACGCACTTTGGTGTGAAAAGTTTAAATCAATCCCAGAACAACAGCAAAGGACCTTGTGAAGATGCTGGAGGAAACAGGTACAAAATAATCTATATCTACAGTAAAACGAGTCCTATATCGACATAACCTGAAAGGCCGCTCAGCAAGGAAGAAGCCACTGCTCCAAAACCGCCATAAAAAAGCCAGACTATGGTTTGCAACTGCACATGGGGACAAAGATCGTTATTTTTGGAGAAATGTCCTCTGGTCTGATGAAACAAAAATAGATCTGTTTGGCCATAATGACCATCGTTATATTTGGAGGAAAAAAGTGGAGGCTTGCAAGCCGAAGAACACCATCCCAACCGTGAAGCACGGGGGTGGCAGCATCATGTTGTGGGGGGTGCTTTGCTGCAGGAGGGACTGGTGCACTTCACAAAATAGATGGCATCATGAGGGTGGAAAATGACGTGGATATATTGAAGCAACATCTCAAGACATCAGTCAGGAAGTTAAAGCTTGGTCGCAAATGGGTCTTCCAAATGGACAATGATCCCAAACATACTTCCAAAGTTGTGGCAAAATGGCTTAAGGACAACAAAGTCAAGGTATTGGAGTGGCCATCACAAAGCCCTGACCTCAACCCTATAGAACATTTGTGGGCAGAACTGAAAAAGCGTGTGTGAGTAAGGAGGCCTACAAACCTGACTCAGTTACACCAGCTCTGTCAGGAGGAATGGGCCAAAATTCACCCAACTTATTGACCCAAGTTAACAAATTTAAAGGCAATGCTACCAAATACTAATTGAGTTTATGTAAACTTCTGACCCACTGGTAATGTGATGAAAGAAATAAAAGCTGAAATAAATCACTCTCTACTATTATTCTGACATTTCACATTCTTAAAATAGTGGTGATCCTAACTGACCTAAAACATGTAATATTTACTAAGATTAAACGTCAGGAATTGTGAAAAACTGAGTTTCAATGTATTTGGCTAAGGTGTATGTAAACTTCCGACTTCAACTGTAATGAATTCTATGGCTCATCCTATGCAACTACTGCTGTACAAACATTTTTGTATGTTCACATACACATATTCACATACTGTCCATACACACCCTTCCCATACTTATATATTTATATTCCTGACTCTGGTCCAGAAGCTAATTTTCTGCAATCCTACACTATTAGAAAAAACAATGGTTCCAATAGGGTTATTCCTGCTGTCCCCATAGGAGAACCCCTTTTGGTTTCAGGTAGAACTCTTTTGGGTTCCATGTAGAACCCTCTGTGGAAAGGGTTCTACATACAACCCAAAAGGGTTCTACCTGGAACCAAAAAAATTCTCATATGGGGACAGCCGAAGAACCCTTTTAGGTTTTTGGCCGTTTCAAACTAATAGTTTTAGAAAGAATACAGCAGACCTATGTCAATAGGCTATACGGCCGTATAAACTGAGGACATCATTGTCCTACTCTACGTTTCTATTAAATTACAGGCAATAATGGTATTGCGCAAAATATTTGTTTCGCTTACCCGATGAAGTTCTGTCTAATCTCGAGCTGTGTATGAAAGTGAAACTGGTTCTACGTGACTCACTGTCTCATGACAAGCAAGTCAGATTCATCCTGTTGGCTTCCTGCTGCTGTGTGTGTCTGTGTTTTTGTGTATCGGACTTGTCCTGAACATGTCTAGTGTCAGTTGCCGCCTTAAAGACAACTGGGAACTCGGAAAAAACGAGCTCCGACTACGTGACTCACTATCTCATGGCAAGCACGTCAGATTCATCCTGCTGGGTTGCTGCTGCTGTGTGTGTGTGTGTGTGTGTGTTTTTTTTTTGTTCCAAGTCAGAAACTCTGCCATCTTTCCAGAGCTCCGACTATCTGAAGTCATCGTTTGACCTCGTTTTTTCTGAGTCCAAGTTGTCTTGAAAGCACCAAGTGAGATAAAGTAGCCTATACATTCTACAGACCCTACGGAGTATTCGCTGCAATACTTTGTGTGGCACCCAGAATAGTTTTTAACATATAAACCAATATGTAATATATGTACGTTGATTCGCATTGGGGTCATTTATTTGACACTTGAACATGTTTTAAAACCCAAATGTCACTTAAATATGAACAAATATTGATCATTGTTATTGTTTAGACAATTATTTGTTATATATCATGAACAAATACAGTTTTTTGACATCTTTCTACTATTACTTTGGGGGACTTTTATTTTGAAAATCTCTGAAATTCCGTGACCCAGAAGTACTTTTTTTGTGTTTCTGACGAGACGCTGATTGGTACGCAGCTTCCTTCCTTGATGAATTTGGAGATTCGTCGTGCTAGTGTTTTTGTTATGCCGAAACAATTCTGCAAACAATTATAAGGCGCCGATATACGGCATTTTTGGTTCAGAGCAAGCAACTGGAATCAGCTGTTTCTTTTTTTATTCGTTTTTCTAACTGTACCCGCAGCTAGGAAGGCTCATTCATTCAGTGTGACAAGCAGCATGGCGTCCAGTGGCGGTTCAACAACAGCTGTCGGAGATATTGAGGAGGACGCTTCTCAGCTACTTTTCCCCAAAGGTTCGTATCAAAATGTATTTATGTTAACTAGATTGAATATAACGATTCACTTAAGGTACCTATCTAACTATATTCCACATTATAAACTTGGTGGTTTGAGCCCTGAATTCTGGAATATCAGACCGAATACCACTGGTATTTTTACTGCTCTAATTACCATGGTAACACGTTTTTACAATAGCAGTAAGGCTCCTCGAGAGGTTGGTGATTAATGGCCAATATACCACGGCAAAAGGCTGTTCTTAATCCCGACGCAACGCGGAGTGCCTGTACACAGCCCTTAGCCGTGGTATATTGGCCATAAATCACCAACCCAGAGGAGCCTTATTGCTATTATAAACTGGTTATCAATGTAATTAGGGCAGTAAAAATACCCGTAAGGGCATTTTTACTGCCCTTAGCCGTGGTATATTGGCCATATTCCACACCCCCTCAGGCCTTATTGCTTAATTAAAACCCACCCTCCCCTGCGTTCTTCAGAGTTCGAGAACGCGGAGACACTTCTAAACTCTGAGGTACACATGCTTCTGGAGCATCGCAAGCAGCAGAACGAGAGTGCAGAGGACGAACAAGAGCTATCTGAGGTCTTCATGAAAACTCTGAATTATACTGCACGTTTCAGCCGTTTCAAAAACAGAGAAACTATCGCCAGTGTTCGCAGGTCAGTGTAACTGTTGTCACTATCACAACCAAAAACAAATGTCAATACCTTATAAAAGTCCATGTACATTTATTTGGTGGTGAATGTTTTCATTAACTTTTCATGTTGACTGAAATTATTGTCCTGTATCCCACAGCTTGCTCTTGCAGAAGAAGCTGCATAAGTTTGAGTTAGCCAGTTTGGCCAACCTTTGTCCAGAAGCAGCGGAGGAGGCCAAAGCCCTCATCCCTAGGTAAGACCTGCTGTTACTGTCTCCTCACTTATTGCCATACTCAGCCCTCTAAACCAGTGGTTCCCAAACTGCCTGGGTCCGGCTTTCAACTTACTCTAGAAAGTGCACAAGGTGCCATTTTGAAGTTGGGTAGTGCATTGTCAGTTCCTCTTGTCAGTCATTGCATACCTTAGAGAGCCATTTATAACTTGTCAAGAATGTCCAGATCAACTATCCCATGTCAGTTAACTTTTTAAAGCTATTTTTATTTGCCTAAATATCATGTAATGTTTTTCACTCATATCACATGAACACACATTAGACTGGGCAAAATGTAAAGAATTTGAAAAAGATTAACTTTAAAACAGCAACCATCTCTGCACCCCATGACAAAATGTGTACAATTGCAGGAATTAAGCTTTAAACCTTCAACATGTTCTCTCTGCCAACAAGCGGGTTGTGAACCGTTTGTGTCATGAACAGAGCTTGTGCCCATAGAAATAGATGTGGTGCTTACGCAGGGGGGCGCGGGATGTTCCACAATGCTGGAAGGAGGGCCTGAGCTCTAACCTAGACTCTTAAGCCTGGTCTCTGATTGGGTAGCAGTCGGCTCTTGACCAGGAAATCGGGGCTTAAACGTGTGGCAGGTAGCCTCATGGTTAGAACATTTGGCCAGGAACTGAAAGGTGGCTTGATAAAATCCCCTAGCTGACAAGGTAAAAATCTGTCGTTCTACCCCTGAACAAGGCAGTTAACCCAGTGCTCCCCGGTAGGCCGTCATTGTAAATAAGAATTTGTTCTTAACTGACTTGCCTAGTTAAATAAATGTTACATTTAATTATACATTTAGTGACAGGAGTTGTGCTATTTTTGTTCTGAAACCTGCTTGTTCTCTCTGCAGTGTGGAGGGGCGGTTTGAGGATGAGGAGCTGCAGCAAATCCTTGATGACATTCAGACCAAGAGAAGTTTCCAGTACTGAGGACAATTCCTCCTCATCTGGCCTATTCTAACCCTAAACCCATTGTCAGAATATACTGGTCGCAGCTACTCACCCAGAAGGACATTGAATCCCAAATGACACCCTATTCACTATATAGTGCACTGCTTTTGACCGTTCTCCCCAGGATGGGTACCTCCACCTCAGACATTTTTTTTTTATGTGTGTGTGTGTGGGGGGTTAATAGATGTGCATCAGGCACCACAGATGTACATTCATTATATCCATTTTGAAGGCAATACCAAGCTAGGATGAATATATACATTCCTAGATGTAAATACTTTTCAAATAAACATCTGAAATACTTTTCATAGCAATTTGTTTTATTTTCATTTAGCTCCTATACAAAGTGGTTGTTCACTTCATCTTGTCAAATGCAATCGTTGGGTCGGATGTGAGGTCTGTATTTCTGGACCTACTCATGGGCCTGGTGCAGTGATTACCCTCCCCCCTGTACAGAAGCCAGGGTGCTCTGCTGTGGTGCTGACTATCAGAGTTATGTTCCTCCTGGAGAGACTGGTGGGCTTGAAGACTGCATCCATACCACTTAGACACAAAGACGGGGTGATCTGGGAGACTGACATGGGGAATGGACATTGACAGCTTCCTGGCTGGCTCACTGCAACAAACCAGATTCAATTGTAAAAAGATGCAAACACAAGTCTTTAGTTCAGTACAGCACAAACGTGAATATCTTTACGTAATTGCGATTTGACTTAGACTTACCAGAAATGAAGAGCCATTGTACAGTTGAAGTTGGACGTTTACATACACACACTTGGCATCATTAAAACTTGTTTTTCAACCACTCCACAAATTTCTTGTGAACAAATAGTTTTGGCAAGTCGGTTAGGAGATCTACTTTGTGCATGACAAGTAATTTTTCAAACAATTGTTTATTTCACTTATAATTCACTGTATCACAATTGCAGTGGGTCAGAAGTTTACATACACTAAGTTGACTGCTGTTAAACAGCTTGGAAAATTCCAGGAAATTATGTCATGGCTGGAGAAGCTTCTGATAGGCTCATTGACATAATCTGAGTGCACCTGTGGATGTATTTCAAGGCCTACCTTTAAACTCAGTGCCTTTTTGCTTGACATCATGGGAAAATCAAAACAAATCAGCCAAGACCTCAGAAAAATAATTGTAGACCACAAGTCTGGTTCATCCTTGGGAGCAATTTCCAAATGTCTGAATGTACCACGTTCATCTGTATAAACACCATGGGACCATGCAGCCATCATACCGCTCAGGAAGGAGACGCGTTCTGTCTCTTAGAGATGAATGTACTTTGGTGCAAAAAGTGCAAATCAATCCCAGAACAACAGCAAAGGACCTTGTGAAGATGCTGGAGGAAACCGGTACAAAAGTATCTATATCCACAGTAAAAGGAGACCTATATCAACATAACCTGAAAGACCACTCAGCAAGGAAGAAGCCACTGCTCCAAAACTGCCATATAATAGCCAGACTACAGTTTGCAACTGCACATGGTGACAAAGATTTTACTTTTTGGAGAAATGTCCTCTGGTCTGATGAAACAAAAATAGAACTGTTTGGCCACAATGACCATTGTTATGTTTGGAGGAAAAAGGGGGAGGCTTGCAAGCCGAAAAAACACCATTCCAACCGTGGAGCACGGGGGTGACTGCATCATGTTGTGGGGGTGCTTTGCTGCAGGAGGGACTGGTGCACTTCACAAAACAGATGGCATCATGAGGATGGAAAATTATGTGGATATATTGAAGTAACATCTCATGACATCAGTCAGGAAGTTTAGGCTTGGTTGGAAATGGGTCTTCCAAATGGACAATGACCTCAAGCATACTTCCAAAGTTGTGGCAAAATGGCTTAAGGACAATAAAGTCAAGGTATTGGAGTGGCCATCACAAAGACCTGATCTCAATCCTATAGAAAATGTGTGGGCAGAACTGAAAAAGCGTGTGTGAGCAAGGAGGCCTACAAACCTGACTCGGTTACACCAGCTCTGTCAGGAGGAATGGGCCAAAATTCACCCAACTTATTGTGGGAAGCTTGTGGAAGTTAAACAATTAAACAATTTAAAAACAATGCTACCAAATACTAATTGAGTGTATGTAAACTTCTGACCCACTGGGAATGTGATGAAATAAATAAAAGCTGAAATAGATCATTCTCTCTACTATTATTCTGACATTTCACATTCTTAAAATCAAGTAGTGATCCTAACTGACCTAAGACAGAGAATCTTTACTAGGATTGAATGTCAGGAATTGTGAAACTGAGTTTAAATGTATTTGGCTAAGGTGTATATAAACTTCTGACTTCAACTGTATATTAATATGGGCTATTTTCAGCTCTTTCCTGGATAGATTATCAAAGATAGACATCATATGGAAAAGAGCAAACAAAGCTAGATAAAACATATACATTCTGGAATCCATTAATCAGTTGGTGTGTGTGCTGCGGTGTTGAAGCTATGAACCCATAGGCTTGGCTCTCTCATCACTTCCAGGCTTTTGGGAAGGAGGCTGGACAATGAGCCTGTCATAACAGATGTAAGCAATGTCCCCACACACTCTGGCAGCTTTCATGGCTGGGATAAGTTATTTCCTCTTCTGGCGCACAGCTTCAGGATAGTCCTTGTTGAGGAAGACGTACATTCCTCTCAAGTTCTTGGCTCTTTCCACAACAGCTACCTAGTCCTTGAACCTCAGGAACTTGACTACTATCTGCCTGGGCCTGTCATCTGGGCTTGTGGTGGGTTTTCCAGTCCTGTGGTCTTTGTCATGGTAACAACGTAGGTTACGCTGTTACTTCTCGCAGTTCAAGGCATGACATGTCACACGGAAGCCTGGAAACAACAACAAACAGCAGAGATCTAGACAGCCACAAGCCTGGGACAATCCGCGGTCCTAGCCACAATGGCTAACTGTGTCGCGAGCTGCTTTCAAGCCCTCAAGAAAACTCAGCTAGCTTGTGTGATAGGAAAATTACCTATTTACCTGCTTAGTTTGGTATTAATAGTTAGCAATTAATACTTAACACATAGAACATTTCTGTTCTGTTTAATTCGGTATTGCTGTAAAGGGATGTTTTCCACTCTAGCTTCCTGCAGTTAGTCTGCTAGAGATAGCTTGAGCTGACAATGACTTGGTGATAAAAACCTAAAAGCTGGCATTCTGTAGACAAGATGTGGTATGTGACCCGAGATAGAGATAGCCTGGAAGAGTTTAAAACAATGCCTCATTGTCTCACCTACCTGGCATCTGGGAAACTAAGCCGGGTTGGGAGTGAATCACCATCCTGTGTAGACAACCAAGGTGGCTTATGGGAGTTGAAACCAGTCTGACTTAGCATTTTTAAGTCCTATATAAGGTCTCTGTTTTATCATTATCAGTAAGGCTCTCGGCCCAAATGTCAAGACTGTTAGGTCGATGGTTTCATTATTGCAATAATTAGTCGATATTGAATAAAGATGATTGTTTGAAGAAATGACAAAGTCTCTCTTTCTTGAATAGAATATTCCACCACACTTGATAGGCATCTAGCTAGCTAGCAGCTACACCAAGCAACTCCTCATACCCGGCCTTGGTCGGCAGGATCACTGGACAGATAGTAGCGGTTCCATCAACTGATGCCAACTGCATCGCCGGATCCAAACTCAAAAGGTAGCTTTCTATTAACCAGACTTTCAAAACTTTCCAAAACAGCAAACTTTGTCACAAACTTTTCAAAACAACAAACTCTCCCTTGTTGCATGTTCAACTGGAAGTGACGTATAGAGGGGGGAATAAGAAATGTAGCTAGGCCCATAAACTACATGGATGAACTGTAGTTGTACGTTCTTGAACAGACTTTGAGGTACGTTTGCTCCCTTTTGGTTGGTGTGATGAGGTGTGGCTTGAAGAAATTAATTCCATATTTTAAAGGTCATTGGAAAGCTAATGATATTCCCCATAATAATATGTGTGTATGTAGGCTACACAGTGTACAATCAATTACTGAGAGTCTCAAATATCACATTTATCGGTATACTGTATATCCACTGTACACATGAATCACAACAAATTGGTTCATGTTTTGGTCATGTTCGCGTGGATCAAACTAAAACATCCTAATGATGGTTGACAATAGCCTCCCACAATGCAGCAGGATGATGTTGGTGAAAAGCAACTACAGAAACTAGCAGTTGACCTTAGTCAAAACTTCATGAACTTTGATCACATGATTTTTGTAAAGTTCAAGCAGTTGACATGTAGGCAAGCTGGAAAAATTTTATCCCCAGAATGCAACACACTTTGAAAGGCGGTGACCATTGACTTGACAAAAGTGATCTGCCCACAACCAAATCCCTCCAACTGGTTGTTCAGTATAGCAATGTTTATGTTCAATTGAACATTCTAGACCCTCTCTTTCTAAAATTATCCGCCACAATTGTTGCAAGCCCTATTACTAGCCTGTTCAACCTCCCTTTCGTATCGTTTCAGATCCCTAAAGATTGGAAACCTGCCGCTGTCATCCCCCTCTTCAAAGGGGGAGACACTCTAGACCTAAACTGTTAAAAACCTATATCTATCCTACCCTGTCTTTCTAAAGTCTTCGAAAGCCAAGTTAACAAACAGATCACCGACCATTTCGAATCCCACCGTACCTTCTCCGCTATGCAATCTGGTTTCCGAGCTGGTCATGGGTGCACCTCAGCCACGCTCAAGGTCCTAAACAATATCATAACCGCCATCAATAAAAGACAATACTGTGCAGCCGTATTCATCGACCTGGCCAAGGCTTTCAACTCTGTCAATCACCACATTCTTATCGGCAGACTCAACAGCCTTGGTTATTCAAATGACTGCCTCGCCTGGTTCACCAACTACATCTCAGATAGAGCCCAGTGTGTCAAATCGGAGGGACTGTTGTCCGGACCTCTGGCAGTCTCTATGGGTGTGCCGCAGGGTTCAATTCTCGGGCCGTCTCTTTTCTCTGTATACATCAATGATCTTGCTCTTGCTGCTGATGATTCTCTGGTACACCTCTACGTAGACGACACCATTCTGTATACTTCTGGCCCTTCTTTGGACACTTTGTAACAAACCTCCAGACGAGCTTCAATGCCATACAACACTCCTTCCGTGGCCTCCAACTGCTCTTAAATGCTAATAAAACTAAAGGCATACTTTTCATTACTGCTCTGGACGGTTCTGACTTAGAATATGTGGACAAATACCTAGGTGTCTGGTTAGACTGTAAACTCTCCTTCCAGACTCACAATAAGCATCTCCAATCCAAAATGAAATCTAGTATCGGCTTGCTATTTCGCAGCAAAGCATCCTTCACTCATGCTTCCAAAAATACCCTCATAAAATTGACTATCCTACCGATCCTTGACTTTGGCGATGTCATTTACAAAACAGCCTCCAACATTCTACTAAGCAAATTGGATGTAGTCTTATCACAGTGTCATCCATTTGTCACCAAAGCCCCATATACTACCCACCACTGCGACCTGTATGCTCTCGTTGGCTGGCCCTCGCTTCATATTTGTCGCCAAACCCACTGGCTCCAGGTCATCTATAAGTATTCTCTAGGTAAAGCCCCGCCTTATCTCAGCTCACTGGTCACCATAGCAGCACCCAACCGTAGCACGCGCTCCAGCAGGTATATTTCACTGGTCACCCCCAAAGCCAACTCCTCGTTTGGCCACCTTTCCTTCCAGTTCTCTGCTGCCAATGACTGGAACGAATTGCAAAAATCACTGAAGCTGGAGTCTTATATCTCCCTCACTAACTTTAAGCATCAGCTGTCAGTGTAGCTTACCGATCATTGCACCTGTACATAGCCCATCTGTAAATAGCCCACCCCATTCCCTCATGCCCATATTGTTATTTTTTTTCCTCCTTTGCACATCAGTATCTCTACTTGCACATTCTTCTTCTGCACATCTATCAATCCAGTGTTTAATTGCTAAATTGTAATTATTTTGTGACTATGCCCTATTTATTGCCTTACCTCCCTAATCTTACTAGATTTGCACACACTGTATATAGATTTTGCTATTGTGTAATTGACTGTATGTTTATTTATCCCATGTGCAACTCTGTGTTCTTTGTGTCACACTGCTTAATCTTAGCCAGGTCGCGGTTGTAAATGAGAACTTGTTCTCAAGTGGCCTACTTGGTTAAATAAAGGTGAGGGGGAAAAAAATACGGTGTCATTTCATGGGGCTCTGAATAGTACGGTGTGTTGCTGGCCTTTTACTGTGGCCAAACAGCTTAAAATGGGGTGCCTGGACACTATATGGTACAATTTGGAAAATTTACCCAAAAATGTACCAAGTTTTCAATACCAGGAATAATTCCTATTTATCCTGAGAGTCCCTGGAAATATGTCAGGGTTCTCCCAAAATAAGATTGTTGCTGGGCCACATTGAGGCTGCACCATCATGTCAAGATTTCACGGAAAGTGACACTGATAATAAGTAATAATAGAGTAGTCCTAACTTTGATCGCCAATGACATTGTTGTGAATTGCAAAACAGGCCATTCATAAATTCAGAGCGTTATCATGTTCCTTAATTAATTCAGCACATTTCAGCAGTAGCGTAGGCCTAGGCTATCTCGTCACAGCGTGGCACCTAAAGACTCTCAGACCATATGAGAAACAAGATTTTCTGGTCTGATGTAGCCAAGAATGAGCTCTTTGGCCTGAAAGCCAAGAGTCATGTCTGGAAGAAACATGGCACCATCCTTACGGTGAAGCATTGTGGTGGCAGCATCATGCTGTGGAGAAGTTTTTCAGCTGCAGGGACTGGGAAACTAGTCAGGATTGAGGCAAAGATGAACAAAGCAAAGTTCAGAGAGCTCTTTAATGAAAACCTGCTCCAGAGTACTCAGGACCTCAGACTGGGGTGAAGGTTCCCCTTCCAACAGGACCCTAAGCACACAGCCAAGACAACGCAGGAATGGCTTCAGGACAAGTCTCTCAATGCCCTTGAGTGGCCCAGCCAGAGCCTGAACTTGAACCCGATCGAACATCTTTGGAGAGACCTGAAAATAGCTGTGCAGTGACGCTCCCCATCCAACCTGACAGAGCTTGAGAGGAATGGCAGAGAAGAATGGGAGAAACTCCCCAAATACATGTGTGCCAAACCTTTCTAAAAACCTGTTTTTGCTTTATCATTATGGGGTATTGTGTGTAGATTGATGAGGGGGAAAAAACGATTTAATAATTTTTAGAATAAGGCTAACAAAATGTAGAAAAAGTCAAGGGGCCTGAATACTTTCTTAAGGCACTGTATGAACTGATACGAAAAACAACACTTGATTCAACACTTCCAGTTTTTCTATTTAAATTATTATACAACATTCTTGCCACCAACAGAATGCTATATATATGTTCAACATAATCTCACACTCAATTCCTGTAAATATGTAGGAAAAAAAGTATTTCAGCACATTTCATGTGTTTTTGTGTGGCTTAATTTGTGTGAAAATACACACATTTTTGTGCAACTAAATTAATAGGAAAACATAAAAAGATTTGTGGACTTCATTCATAGGAAAATACGTTTTTTGGGGGGCAAACTTCAGAACAATCTTTTGAAAGTTATTGGAGCAATGCATTTTGGGCAATGGTGTTCTACACTGCCTTTTTTGTGTCCCACAATTATTTATATAACAAAACTAACATTTTAACAAACCAATATTGTTAATCAACCAGGTTGTCACCGAACTATTTATAATATAATAGTAGCCTTAAAAAGTATTAATGCCATTGCTGTTTTCTATGCTTGTTTTCACTTTTTTTGTGGTATTGATAAAATATTTGATTGGGGAATGGGGATGCATTTTCATGATGGGAAATTAATTCAGGAATAAATGTGAGGAAACAGAAGACCTAAAAAAAAATGTTTGGTTTAAATTCCCCTGGTGCAACTGCATGGTATTTGCAACTACAACATGTCTGGACTATGATCAATTAAGCCATATCAATGCAGTTAAACAGGTTAATGTAAAATAATGAATTTTGTTGGCTTACACTTCCAAGGCTGTCTCATGATGATTATTATGGTTGTGTTAATCATGTTATATACTTAGGCTATTGTAACAAGGCATATGCCAGGATTTTAGGCCTACTGCCTCTGCCCAGAGGTCTACTAGGCTTTCATGGCAACATCAGTTAGAGCTCACTTTGCCAAGTATACGCCCTGGTTAGAGTCCCTGTTGCAGCTTTCACTTTCTTCCGCTACATTGGTGGCAGCTTTGGGATCACGTACAGATCACGTCTAGTTATGTGATCAAGTGGTGGGAAGCATTCTGTTTAACGCCAACATTGTGTTGGTTTTAATTACGTTGATATATCGAGTGAACTATGGATAAGCAACAATGGGTGTGACAGATAGAAGTAGTCACTACAGGTGTGATCATGCCTTACATTAAAGTTGCCTGAAGCTGAATGGAAAGTTTCAGCAGAAAATCCTCTGTGACTGTCTAATTTACATAAGTTAACTTACCAGTGTGGACTCAAGATAAACATATTGTACACAAAAAGTACCTGTTTAAAGTCTTGTTACAACCATGGTGTTATTTTGTTACTGAAGCTTATACATCAAATAACCTACACAATGATCTACATCATATGGGTAGACAAATAATGTGTGTTTTGCAGCAAAACACAACTAGTCTTTTTTTTAGGATGCAAGTAATATGAATCATTGTTGATCCATCCTGTTCTGATCTAATGAGATGGATGTAGGATTTTCTACGGCCTAGAATTGAGGCCTTTCCCAGTCATGAAGGAGGAAGCTAGAACCCTCTTGGTTTTCATTAGCGAAGATTGAACAGTGCTGTCCAAAATATTTCATGTGACTAATGAATGGACGGAGACAGACCACAGTCCCCTCCCCGATTTCATCGTGGGGGACAACAATGTGATCAGTGGATGGGGTGTTAACTGACTGGCATACCTGTAAACGACCTATATTATCCCAATGCTGGTGAGCACCTGATTTGTATTCTAGTGACAGTGAGTAGACTGGACCCTGGTTTTATGGGCACACAATCGATCATTTTCCTTGTACAGTGCTATATTTGTGCCATAGAGTCCAGTTACTCCATTCAAACCTATCTGACGACAGTAAAAGTGCAGCAACACCTCCTAAGACCTAGCTTTTTGTTCAAATTCAAAAAAAAATTGTATAATAGGGATGGTCACTAGTGAGTAAACTGGACTATGGTTTAATGGACACACAATCGGTAGTTTTTTCTGTGATGTGCAATTTGTTTGTGCAACACAACAAACATAAACTAATACTTTTCTTAAAAATTACATTTCTAAATTGCAACCTTGAACAATAGCAGCAATAAATTAACAATAATCATACAATCAAAATAATGTAAAAAAAATGTAAATGGTCATTTTAGGCCTATATTTTTTGTTTTACCGGTAGGCTATTACTACTGTATGTTCTTTACATTCATTTACTTAATCTCCAACCATTTCTTAATGTACTCCACTTTATAATATTATTTGTCGTATATAATGTAGTAATTCTCTTTGGTAAAACATTTCGCCCCATGTTGTTATACATTTTTTTGGACATAATTGTAACACTATGCACCATGCTCTATGCAAAACTGCAAAAAATATTGTTTTTGTATCATACACATAGCGTCTTCACCGCGGACATTTATTTTGAAGGCATAATACGAAAACCGGATGTCTTAACCTTGCTGCCGTGATGCTATTAAAGCAAAGCTTGACATAGCTTCCGAGTTCGACTAGAGACCAAAATCGTCGGGCGTCGCCAGGTGGTTGAAGGCTATATCACAACCCTTTTTGAACATCATTCAATGTTGCATTGTTGGCACTTTTGTGTTGGTTATTGTTTGTGAAAAAAATATGTAGAAAATGGTTTGTAAATAGCTTATATAGCATGCGAGATCAGACAGTATTACAAAATAACTTGCGTTGGCCGGGAATCGAACCCGGGTCAACTGCTTGGAAGGCAGCTATGCTCACCACTATACCACCAACGCTGACATAGAATGTTTGTGAAACATATTAATATTTGAAGTAATAGCTGATGATTTCCGTAATTCAAAAAGTTTCATTTATATATTTTTTATTAGACCATATACATATCGGACTAGCTAATTAGCTAAATGTTCATAGAAAATAGGCAAACTTTTTGAGAATACGTCACGATGAAATAATACAGTTGTAGCAAATGAACAACATTAGCACATTTTCATTAGCTACTATTTGCGAGCGCCCCTGAAAGAAGCCAGAAGCAGCAAACCAGCGAAAGCGCCTTCTTCAATATGGATTTATTTGACGATCTTCCAGAACCAACCCAAACCGCAGGTAGATAACTTGATATCTCACTTTAAACATGTTTCACGAATTACACATTTAACATGTTTCAAGGTGTCGTAATCAAATAACGTTAGGCTTGCTAATGCTAACCCAGCCTCTGCTATAACGTGTTTGCTAACATTACATTAGCCAATTATGTGACGTTAGCGAGCCTTGTTTGGGTTAGCAAGTCAACTGCTATGTAGCACACAGAGAGCAACCAAATCGAGCTAACGTTACTTGAACAAATATAATCTAACAGTTTATTTTTTATAAGAATAGCTAGTCATTAATTTGATAGGCCCAGTGCAGTGGGTTTCCCGACTAGCTATCAAACGTTACTTGTTTGCTAAGCTGGAACTGCTAAGCTGGAACTGCTAAACTGGAACTGCTAAACTGGAACTGCTAAGCAGGGTAGTTGACAGTTAGCAGTGGATGACTGAATAGCTTTTCCCTTCATTGTCTGTCCCGGTTCGTCCTGCATCAGGTGAAGCCTCGGTACAGAAGACATGCCCATCACCCCTGGAGGACAGGGGGTCCAAGAGGAAAAGAGACGCACCTGATGATGATGAGGTGGTGGAAGAACAAAAACTAGAAGAAAAGAAAGTTTGTAAAGGTTTTCGACATTTCCACATGAATGTGCAGTATGTCACTTATTTTATGTTTGTCTGTCTTGTCTGTCTGTGTCTGGGTGTAAAGTTACTACTAGCTATGAGAGATCACTCTGTGTCCCCAGATGATCAATCTCTGAGTGAAAGTGATCACTCTCTGTGTCCCCCAGGTGTGCCTATACTGAAGGGGTATGTAGCCGCTCGGAGGGGAGAGAGAGAGGAGATGCAGGATGCTCACATTCTCCTATCTGACATGAAAACCTGCCTGTCCACCCTTCCAACTACAGTGTAAGTCCCCTCTGACGCAGGGCAGTGTCAAGATGAGTCCCAAAGTGCACCCTATTGCCAGTCATATGTAGTTTCCTACTTTTGAACAGACCCTCCAAAAGTAGTACACTATATAGGTAAGAATGTGTTTTGGGAGACATCCTGAGCCCCCTTCTCTCTAACATAGGGGAGTGTCAGTCTGTTAGGACCTGGAAGGTGTGATGGTGTGCTCCAGTGAAGTGACGTACACTACTGTCTGTGTTGAAGGTCTCGTCTGGCCTACTTCGCTGTGTTCGACGGCCATGGAGGAGCTAGAGCCTCTCGCTTCGCTGCAGAACATCTTCACCACACTCTGGCCCTGAAGTTCCCTAAAGGTGAATGGAAAGACTCAGATCTCCTCTTCACTGTCAAAATACTGGGCTGAATTTATTTGTTGTTTTATCTCTTCACATATTCAATATACATCAGTTAATTCTTGAGATTTGGCTCCTGAGTGGCGCAGCACTGCATCTCAGTGTTAGAGGCGTCACTACAGACCCTGGTTCAATTCCAGGCTGTATCACAACCAGCCGTGTTAAGGAGTCCCATAGGGCGGTGCGCAGTTGGCTCGGCATTATCTGGGTTTGTCCGGGATAGACTGTCATGGTACATAAGAATGTGTTCTTAACAGAATTGCCTGGTTAAATAATTTAAAAAATGACTCAGATCACATGCCTATTCATCCTCAATAAACATGGCTTTCATTTCTAGTGGTATTATCTCTTCACAATATTCTAGAAGATTCATCAATATCTAATGCATATTGTGTGTCTCCTCCCACAGTAGAAACTGAGAACCTGGACAAACTCGTGAAGAAGTGCCTACTAGACACCTTCCGACAAACAGATGAAGACTTCCTGAAAAAAGCCTCCAGCCAGTAAGTGCTTTGTCTTGTAAACCCGACCCTAGGCAACAGCAGTGACTAGGTTCTGGTAGATATGACGCACTCTCTTGGTAACTACGATAAGGAAAGACAGACAACTCTCCCAACAAATCACAAGGCAAACATGCCAGAACGTCATAATTCAAAACTAAAATGTGTGGTTTCAGTGAGTTGGTAGTTGATGTAAACTAGCCACTTGCAAAATGCACTCATTAAAAATCTCTGTGATCTCCATCTTGCAAGCTACTATTTGGTATTTTATTCAAGCGGATAAGGCAGTGATGTAGGTAGTGACGTAGTTCCTCTTTACCAGACTGACATTCTATTACGTACAGACGTGTTAAGCCGGAACAATGAAACATTGTGGGAGGCAACACGGATGTCTAGTAAGTGCTTTGAATGTCTGTGCATTACTATGGTTGAGTCCCAAATTACAACCTATTCCCTACAGAGCTGTGTATCACAAATGGGCCCTGATCAAAATAAGCCTTCTAAATTGATGAGCTAATCTGTCCTACATGAATGAATGTATGAAGCGATGTGTACAGTGTGTTTGGTCTGGTCCCACAGGAAGCCTGCCTGGAAGGATGGCTCTACAGCCACCTGTATGTTAGTGGTGGATGACATGGTGTATGTAGCCAACCTGGGAGACAGCAGGGTAAGGTGCTCCTCTGCTCACACATTCCGTATATAGTGCACCACTTTTGACCAGTGCCCTATTGATCCTTGGCTAAAGTAATGCACTAGGGAATAGGGTGCAATTTTATACATAACCTTAGTTTAAACCTGTTTACTTAGCCATCATCAATGATGATATTGCCATAGGAAGAGGCTTTTTTTATTCTGTTGCGTTGTAGTACATTTCCTCACCTGTAACATTGTGTCTCTGTCTTTCTGTAGGCGGTTCTCTGTCGGATGGAACAGGAAATGCAGGGCGGAGATAGGAAGTGTGTCACTCTGGCGCTCAGTAAGGAACACAACCCCACCATCTACGAGGAGCGCATGAGGATCCAGCGGGCGGGGGGCACCGTGAGGTACTGGGCTTTCACTGGGCTTTCATATCTTTTCTCTGTAAATCTGTGCCTGGAAAAAACCATCAACAACAAAAATAATATTTGATAAGTACTAGTGATGTCCTTGACCTGCTCTGTGAGGAGGAATAACTATTTAATCAACTCTTTATCCATGGTTGCTGCTGTGTATGTTGCTGCAGGGATGGGAGAGTCCTTGGGGTGCTGGAAGTGTCCAGGTCTATAGGAGATGGACAGTACAAACGCATTGGAGTCATATCCACACCTGACCTCAGACGCTGTCAGCTTACACCCAATGACAGGTAAGACACTGACTCTTTCAACCAATGATCAGTAAGACATGTACGGTTTTAACCAATGACAGGTAACACTATGCCAGGTACTCCCAGCCGAGCCCCGTTCCAATACTTTGTAAATGCATTTTCTTTTACTCCCTTCCTTGAAGTAGTCACTGAACTGACATGATGTGGGCTTGGAAAAGCTAATTGAATTTGTTGGCGGACTGATGGGTGAACTCTCTCTCTTTTTCTCTCTCAGGTTCATTATCCTGGGCTGTGATGGTCTGTTTAAAGTGTTTTCTGCAGAGGATGCTGTTAAATACATTCTCAACGTCTTGCAGGTATACATCATGCTCACAATGTGTGTTTATGGATAAAAGAGGTCTCATGATGTGTGTTTGCGGTGTGTGACACTGTTTTGCGGGTATTTTCAGAATGGGAGTGTTGAGAGGAAGGAGGGACAGACTGAGGAAGAAGGCCACTATGAAGCAGCATGTCAGAGACTGGCCAACGAGGCAGTGAGAAGAGGATGTGCCGACAATGTTACCGTCATACTGGTGTCTGTTAGCTTCTGAACAACAGACACCTGATCTGGCCCATCATTGATGTGTCTCATTGCGTGCCTCAGTGCCTCTGAGTGCTATGTCCACTGTGGCTCCAGACCTAAAAACACATGAACAGATCCCACCGCTGCCACCAACAGACGAACATCAGAAACATGTTGGTCAACCGTTCGTTATAAAGGAGGTGTTCTAATCTCTAACTCAATGTGAACTGTATACCCTACGCGTGCACACAATGCAAGAACGTACATTTCTAATGGCTTGTGTTGTGTACTTGCGTAGGGTGTAAATTAGGCTTAATGCCCTGTACTGCCCTGTACTGCTTATCCTGATGACTACTGATGATTTAAATGGTCTTTATGGTTTCTGATCAATACCTTGTCTTATCTCATTTGTGCACATGTTGTTTTATTGCCCTCAATGTTACATTTTCTTTGGTGTACTTTTAAGAAACTTTTTCAGAACATAATTTCTGGTCTAGATTTAACGAACTCATGTCTTCCTCCAAGCCGACTCCCCCCTGGATAATACAGATGTACAGTACCAGTCAAAAGTTTGGACACACCTACTCATTCAAGGGTTTTTCTTTATTTTTGCTATGTTCTACATTGTAGAATAATAGGGAAGACATCAAAACTATGAAATAACACATGGAATGATGTAGTAACCAAAAAAGTGTTAAACATGTCTGAGATTCTTCAAAGTACCTGCCTTTTTTCAACTGAACCTTTATTTAACAAGGCAAGTCAGTTAAGAACAACTTTTTATTTACAATGACGGCCTAGGAACAGTGGGTTAACTGCCTTGTTCAGGGACAGAACAACAGATTTTTACCTTGTCACCTCAGGGATTCGATATAGCAACCTTCCGGTTACTGGCCCAACACACTAACCACTACGCTGCCTGCCACCCCATGACAGCCTTTATGACAGCTTTACACACTCTTGGCATTCTCTCAACCAGCTTCATGAGGTAGTCACCTAGAATACTTTTCCAACAGTCCCGAAGGAGTTCCCACATATGCTGAGCACTTGTTGGTTTTCCTTCACTCTGTGGTCCAACTCATCCCAAACCATCTCAATTGGGTTGAGGTCGGGTGATTGTGGAGGCCAGATCACAGATCATCTGATGCAGCACTATGGACTTGGTCTTTTACCAAATAGGGCTATCTTCTGTATACCAACCCTACCTTGTCACAACACAACTGATTGGCCCAAACGCATTAAGAAGGAAAGAAATTCCACAAATTAACTTTTAACAAGGCATACATACCTGTTAATTGAAATGCATTCCAGGTGACTACCTCATGAAGCTGGTTGAGCTGCCAAGAGTGTTCAAAGCTGTCATAAAGGCAAAGGGTGGCTACTTTGAAGAATCTCAAATATAAAATAGATTTGGATTTGCTTAACACCTCTGGTTACTACATGACTATATGTGTTATTGTATAGTTTTGATGTATTCACTATTCTACAGAAAATATAAAAAGTAAAGAAAAACTATTGAATTTGTATTTAATTTATTTCATCTTTATTTAACCAGGTAAGCCAGTTGAAAACAAGTTCTCATTTACAACTGCGACCTGGCCAAGATAAAGCAAAGCAGTGTGACAAAAACAACAACAGAGAGTTACACATAAACAAACGACGTACAGTCAATAACACAATAGAAAAGCCATAGTGGTGAAATAATTACAATTTAGCATTAACACTGGAGTGATAGATGTGCAGACGATATGCAAGTAGAGATACTGGGGTGCAAAAGAGAAAGAGGGTAAGTAATAATATGGGGATGAGGTGGTTGGGTGCGCTATTTACATATGGGCTGTGTACAGGTACAGTGATCGGTAAACTGCTCTGACAGCTGATGCTTGAAGTTAGAGAGGGAGATATAAGACTCCAGCTTCAGGGGTTTTTGCAATTGTTGGAGGCTATTTTGTAAATGACATCGCCGAAGTCAAGGATTGGTAGGATAGTCCGTTTTACGAGGGTATGTTTGGCAGCATGAGTGAAGGAGGCTTTGGATTGGAGAGGCTTAATGCGAGTCTGGAAGGAGAGTTTACGGTCTAACCAGACACCTAGGTATTTGTAGTTTTCCACATATTCTAGGTCAGAACTGTCCAGAGTAGTGATGCTAGTCGGGCGGGAGGGTGCAGGCAGCAATCAGTTGAAGAGCATGCACTTAGTTTTACTAGCATTTAAAAGCAGTTGGAGGCCATGGAAGGAGTGTTGCATGGCGTTAAAGCTCGTTTGGAAATTTGTAAGCACAGTGTCCAAAGAATGAGTACGTGTGTCCAAACCTCTTACTGGTGCTGTATGTCTGTCCCTTCCCTTTCTGTTTCCTACAAATTCATATCATAAACAATAGGATTAGGATTTGCTGTATTGTATTCTATCAGAAATTTGAGAAGGAATCGTGTTGACTCATTGCATTTCTGTCTGCAAAAAATGACGGGCAAAGACTACTCATAACTGGTTAAAATCACATGATGCACACCAGATGATGTCCCTCTTCGTCCCAGACAAAGTTCCCCTTTGGGGTTAATACATTAAATTAGATCAATTTGTAGGTCACCTGGGATACACTTGGGAACCCCATCTCTAACAATAGCCTTTATTTCTCTCCCACAGTAACGAATGGGTTTGGCCATTAGATGGTGCTATCAAACCGTTTCTCAACCTTACTCATGATGATGGCCTGTAATGGGCGAGACAGACATGCTATCAGACAGTTACACATCTACAGCTTCTCTTGGTAGGTATTGGTGGGTATGCCTCAGGAGATTTACACTACAAAAAAATATAAACTAAAATGTAAAGTGTTGGTCCCATGTTTCACGAGCTGAAATAAAGGATCCCAGAAATGTTCCATACGCACAAAAAGCTTATTTCTCTCAAATTCTGTGCACAAATGAGTTTACAGCCCTTTTTAGTGAGCATTTCTCATTTGCCAAGATAATCCATCCACTTGAGAGGTGTGGCACAAAAATAAGCTGATTAAACAGCATGATCATTACACAGCCTTGTGCTGGGGACAATAAAAGGCCACTCTAAAATGTGCAGTTTTGTCACAACGCAATGCCACAGATATGTCAGATTTTGAGGGAGCGTGCAGTTGGCATGCAGACTGCAGGAATGTCCACTGGAGCTGTTGCCAGTGAATTTAATGTTAATTTCTCTACCATAAGCTGCCTCCAATGTCGTTTTAGAATAATTGGCAGTATGTCCAACAAGTCTCACAACAGCAGACCACGTGTATGGGTTGTGTGGGTGAGCGTTTTGCTGTCAACGTTGTGAACAGAGTGCCCTATGGT
This sequence comes from Oncorhynchus mykiss, assembly GCF_013265735.2. Taxonomy (NCBI): domain Eukaryota; kingdom Metazoa; phylum Chordata; class Actinopteri; order Salmoniformes; family Salmonidae; genus Oncorhynchus; species Oncorhynchus mykiss. Next base: position 17,199,534 of record NC_048591.1, on the reverse strand, counting down.
GGCGGTGGGGTTATGGTATGGGCAGGCATAAGCTTTGGAAAACAAATAAAATAGCATTTTACCAATGGCAATTGGAATGCACAGAGATACTGTGAAGAGATCCTGAGGCCCATTGTCATGCCACTCATCTGCTGCCATCACCTCATGTTTCAGCATAATGCATATTGCACGACCCCATGTCACAAGGATCTGTAAACAACTCCTGGAAGCTGAAAATGTCCCAGTTCTTCCATGGCCTGCATACTCACCAGACATGTCACCCATTGAGCATGTTCGAGATGCTCCGGATCGACGTGTACGACAGCGTGTTCCAGTTTCCGCCAATATCCAGTAACTTTGCACAACCATTGAATAGGAGTGGGACAACATTCCACAGGCCACAATCAACAGCCTGACCAACTCTATGCAAAGGAGATGTGTCTCGCTGATACTGACTGGTTTTCTTATCCATCCCTCCGCTGTTTTTTTAAGGTATCTGTGAATAACAGATGCATATCTGTATTCCCACTCATGTGAAATCTATAGATTAGGGCCTAATGAATTCATATCTATTGACTGATTTTCTTATATGAACTGTAGCTCAGTAAAATCTTAGAAATTGTTGCATGTTGCATTTATATTTTTGTTCAGTATATATGTAGGCCTACTACTTTTTCTCCACATTGAGTTCATAATATTGATTTGGTATGGAACGAATGACCGGTCATTCTAATAATGATATATTTAATTTGTATATCACTTTTCATTATAGCAAGAATCTCAGAGTTGCTCTTAAAACAACAAAACAAAACATTTCAGTTAGCCTATTGACAATTCTTCCATGGTCATCCACAGAGGCAAGTGCAAGACCAACAGGTCACATCCTGTGTCCGATCCACTCTCCATGAGCACCTTCCTCACCCGTCCGTCCACGTCTCTTCCGACTGAGGCCGAAATGAAGAGTTGAGTCCCAGATTAAGATTTGAGTCCCAGATGAAGGTTTGAGGCCCAGATGAAGGGTTGAGGACCAGATGAAGGTTTGAGTCCCAGATGAAGGTTTGAGTCCCAGATTAAGGTTTGAGGCCCAGATGAAGGGTTGAGGACCAGATGAAGGTTTGAGTCCCAGATGAAGGTTTGAGTCCCAGATGAAGGTTTGAGGTTTGAGGCCCAGATGAAGGTTTGAGTCCCAGATGAAGGGTTGAGTCCCAGATGAAGGTTTGAGGCCCAGATGAAGGTTTGAGGTTTGAGGCCCAGATGAAGGTTTGAGGCCCAGATGAAGGGTTGAGCAGGGGGAAACAATGTTCAGATCCAGGGGGAAACAAGTCAGCAGTCAGGTCACTTCTTGCCACCCCCAGTCGTATTATAGGCCTATAGCCTGTTCAGTTAGCCCATTGGCAATTATTCCATGTTTTAGAGTATTTGCGAATATGTGTAGGTTTGCAGACAGGTTATCCAAGGTTTGCAGACAGTGTATCCATGGTGCGTACCCTGACAGAATGTTCCGTGCTATCTGGGATCCTTGGGACGTCCCTACCCTAACTGTTCTGTGCACAGACCCTGACAGAACAGTTGTTTTTTATGTTATCTGTGTTCCTCCTGAATCAGTGTTGTGTTTATGGAAGACGCTGAATGTTCTAATAGCTTGCCTCAGGTTGTTGAATTAAATAACCATATCATTCTTCAGATAACTCTGCTCTTATATCATCACCAGCCAGCCAGACTGACTGAGAGCTGCATCTGTTAGAGCAGGCTGCAGGTTTCGACTCCTGCTGTGTTGACTAACTAACACTGAGGTTTCTGACTGATCCAAGAATATAGAATCCATCAGAATGTGCAGCATCACACAACCAATAGGAGTCACACAGCATTGGGACCAACCTGACTAAGACAATCTGACTGATATAGCAGACAGAGAGAAATATAATCTCACCACCACAAAGTACTGTATGTCTTGCAGTAGTAAACATAAAATATTAGTAATAGTATGCTGCCTGGTAGTAATAGTATGCTGGTACATAGCCTGATAGTAATAGTATGCGGGTAAATAGCCTGGTAGTAATAGTATGCTTTATTTATTTATTATTTATTTTCCTTTATTTCACTAGGCAAGTCAGTTAAGTGCTCCTAGACCTTAGTGCTGCTTTTGATACCATCGATCACCACATTCTTTTGGAGAGATTGGAAACCCAAATTGGTCTACACGGACAAGTTCTGGCCTGGTTTAGATCTTATCTGTCAGAAAGATATCAGTTTGTCTCTGTGAATGGTTTGTCCTCTGACAAATCAACTGTAAATTTCGGTGTTCCTCAAGGTTCCGTTTTAGGACCACTATTGTTTTCACTATATATTTGACCTCTTGGGGATGTCATTCGAAAACATAATGTTAACTTTCACTGCTATGCGGATGACACACAGCTGTACATTTCAATGAAACATGGTGAAGCCCCAAAATTGCCCTCGCTAGAAGCATGTGTTTCAGACATAAGGAAGTGGATGGCTGCAAACTTTCTACTTTTAAACTCGGACAAAACAGAGATGTTTGTTCTAGGTCCCAAGAAACAAAGAGATCTGTTGAATCTGACAATTAATCTTAATGGTTGTACAGTCGTCTCAAATAAAACTGTGAAGGACCTCGGCGTTACTCTGGACCCTGATCTCTCTTTTGAAGAACATATCAAGACTGTTTCAAGGACAGCTTTTTTCCATCTACGTAACATTGCACAAATCAGAAACCTTAATTAACCAGAAATTAATCCATGCTTTTGTCACTTCTAGGTTAGACTACTGCAATGCTCTACTTTCCGGCTATCCGGATAAAGCACTAAATAAACTTCAGTTAGTGCTAGATACGGCTGCTAGAATCCTGACTAGAACCAAAAAATGTGATCATATTATTCCAGTGCTAGCCTCCCTACACTGGCTTCCTGTCAAGGCAAGGGCTGATTTCAAGGTTTTACTGCTAACCTACAAAGCATTACATGGGCTTGCTCCTACCTATCTCTCTGATTTGGTCCTGCCGTACATACCTACACGTACGCTACGGTCACAAGACGCAGGCCTCCTAATTGTCCCTAGAATTTCTAAGCAAACAGCTGGAGGCAGGGCTTTCTCCTATAAAGCACCATTTTTATGGAATGGTCTGCCTACCCATATGAGAGACGCAAACTCGGTCTCAACTTTTAAGTCTTTACTGAAGACTCATCTCTTCAGTGGGTCATATGATTGAGTGTAGTCTGGCCCAGGAGTGTGAAGGTGAACGGAAAGGCTCTGGAGCAACGAACCGCCCTTGCTGTCTCTGCCTGGCCGGTTCCCCTCTTTCCACTGGGATTCTCTGCCTCTAACCCTATTACAGGGGCTGAGTCACTGGCTTACTAGGGCTCTTTCATACCGTCCCTAGGAGGGGTGCGTCACTTGAGTGGGTTGAGTCACTGATGTGATCTTCCTGTCTGGGTTGGCGCCCCCCCTTGGGTTGTGCTGTGGCGGAGATCTTTGTGGGCTATACTCGGCCTTGTCTCAGGATGGTAAGTTGGTGGTTGAAGATATCGCTCTAGTGGTGTGGGGGCTGTGCTTTGGCAAAGTGGGTGGGGTTATATCCTTCCTGTTTGGCCCTGTCCTGGGGTGTCCTCGGATGAGGCCACAGTGTCTCCTGACCCCTCCTGTCTCAGCCTCCAGTATTTATGCTGCAGTAGTTTATGTGTCGGGGGGATAGGGTCAGTTTGTTATATCTGGAGTACTTCTCCTGTCCTATCCGGTGTCCTGTGTGCATTTAAGTATGCTCTCTCTAATTCTCTCTTTCTCTCTTTCTTTCTCTCTCTCGGAGGACCTGAGCCCTAGGACCATGCCTCAGGACTACCTGACATGATGACTCCTTGCTGTCCCCAGTCCACCTGGCCGTGTTGCTGCTCCAGTTTCAACTGTTCTGCTTGTGATTATTATTATTTGACCATGCTGGTAATTTATGAACATTTGAACATCTTGGCCATGTTCTGTTATAATCTCCACCCGGCACCCCACATAGCCTGGTTCCTCTCTAGGTTTCTTCCTAGGTTTTGGCCTTTCTAGGGAGTTTTTCCTAGCCACCGTGCTTCTACACCTGCATTGCTTGCTGTTTGGGGTTTTAGGCTGGGTTTCTGTACAGCACTTTGAGATATCAGCTGATGTACGAAGGGCTATATAATTAAATTTGATTTGATTTGAGTTAAGAACAAATTCTTATTGTCAATGACGGCCTAGGAGTGAACGATGAGAACGATGGGAGGATGAGTGGAGGGCAGGAGGGAGGTAGAGAGGGAGGGAGGGGAGGAGATGAGGGAGGGAGAGGAAGAGTTGAGGGAGTGGAGGGCTTGAGGAAGGGAGTGGATGGAGGGAGAGAGAGAGGGGAGGGAGGGAAGGAGGGAGAGGAGAGTTGGAGGGAGGGACAGGAGGGCTGGAGGGGGGAGAACTGGAGAGAGGGAGAGGAGAGGAGAGCTGCAGGGAAGGAGAGAAGAGCTAGAGGGAGAAGAGGACTGGATAGAGGGAGAGGAGAGCTGGAGAGAGGGAAAGGAGAGCTGGAGGGAGGGAGAGGAGAGCTGGAGGGAGGGAGAGGAGGGCTGGAGGGAGGGAGAGGAGAGCTGGACAGAGGGAAAGGAGAGCTGGAGGGAGGGAGAGGAGAGCTGGAGGGAGGGAGAGGAGAGCTGGAGGGAGGGAGAGGAGGGCTGGAGGGAGGGAGAGGAGAGCTGGAGAGAGGGAAAGGAGAGCTGGAGGGAGGGAGAGGAGAGCTGGAGGGAGGGAGAGGAGGGCTGGAGGGAGGTAGAGGAGAGCTGGAGGGAGGGAGGGAGAGGAGGGCTGGAGGGAGGGAGAGTAGGGCTGGAGTGAGGGAGCGGAGGGCTGGAGGGAGGGAGAGTAGGGCTGGAGTGAGGGAGCAGAGGGCTAGGGGCCCCTGTAAGTGCATGTAAATGAGATGATGCTATCAGTCATTCAGTTCTTTCTTTCTTCGGACCCCTCTTTTCATTTCCTTCCCTCTTCCCCCTCTCCGTCTCTATCACTCTCTTTCCAGATTCTTCTGTATATTTTAAATCAGTTGGAAGAACCGCATTTGGACTGTGCTGCAGTTGGAATAGTTAATGTGATGTAATTAGCTCACCACTGGAGCTTCCTCCTCGTCCTCCCCTACACCCCTCCCTTTAAGTTGGTGTGTATGTGTATATGTGTGTGTGTGTGCTTATACGTGTGTCTGATTGAAGGGGGATGGTCGCATTTTGTCACCAGCTGACAGGACAGTGACAGCGTTTCATGCAGATTTCACACTGCAGTCGTACCAACAGGACAGGACATTCACTGCCCACTGTCCTCCTCAAACACACTGCACACTGACGGAGGAGATTGGGATGGGTAAGTAACCATGATGAGTTATTATATTTGGCTAATTTTACAGCTCTTATTTGCTGAAAAGTTCAATAATTATTTTAATAAATGTTTTAATCTGATGATTTCAACCAAATGAGTTGTTCAGTCTACTGTTGTCACAGTGAGTACTTTAGGTAATTCTGTCTCTCCACCTATCTGTCTACATGTCTGTCTTTGGGTTGTTGGAAGACGACTGCTAGGTCAAGGTCACTGGCTGTCTGGTTTACTGTGGGCCACAAGGCTGTACTTAAAGCCTGGTATTAGGGGGTTAAATACAGTAGGTGTGTGTGTGCAGGTATGTCTGTGTGTGTGCATGTCAGACAGATTATTATGCCTACGCCTGCTGTGGGAGACCGGTGCTCTGGGAAGAGGAGGAGAAAAGAGTGGAGTGGAGGAGAAAGGAGTAAGGAGGAGAGAGAGCTGCATTGGTCTCAGGTGCAGCAGAGTGATTGTCTCATTATACAGAGAGCTGATTAGACAGAATCGATGGCAGAGTTCAGTTCAGGGCTTCATTGAGCAATTCAATTACTGCAGGCCTGTAGGACACAGGGCTTTTAACCTGATCAAGATAACCTCACTATTGATTAATCACATCAGCTTATTGACACAAGCCTATGCCTGTGTCCCAAATGGCACCCTATAGGATGGATGGCTGTGGGCAAGGGGATTGAAATGGCTGACGATTATAAATCATTCTGCTGTGTTGTTTTGTCTTGACACTGACTCACTCTAGTGTAACACCACAACAACAATGGAAGTGGAACAACACCTCGTGGATGTGGATAGTTATCATATACAGTGGATCTGTGGTACACATGGACTATATGGTGTCACAGTGAAACAGGAAGTTCTATTGGCACCAACATGTACAGTAGGATGAGCAGCTGTCCTCTCCTGTGGTGCAGATATTCCGGCCTGACTGCTCCCTGCACTGTGTGTGTGTGTGTGTGTGTGTGTGTGTGTGTGTGTGTGTGTGTGTGTGTGTGTGTGTGCGTGCGTGCTTGTATGTATGGGTGCATGTCTGGTGTGGTCTGTGTATTAGCAGAGACAATGGGAGAGACAGGCGTTGAGACAACTGCTCAGCAGCTTGGCATGGTTTCCTTAATCCCATAAAAGACACACACATACACACACACTGAACAACAACGTCTCTCCCACTGTGAGGCTACAGAGCTGTCTGGCAAGCCCACACTACAGCGTGTCAGCATCCCAAATGGCACCCTTTTTCCTATACAGGACACAACCAGGGGATTCTGGTCAAAAGTAGTGCACTATGTAGGAAATAGGGTGCCATTTGGGATGCAAACTATGACTCACTGTATTGTTCTACAAAACCCTCTGGTCTAGTGATGTGCGGATCAGCTTTTTATTCACCTGCACCCACTCGCAATTGCCATTATAAACTGGGCGGTTCAAGCCCTGAATGCTGATTGGCTGAAAGTCGTGCCATATCAGACCGTATACCACGGATATGACGAAACATGTATTTTTACACTTCTAATGAAGTAGGTAAACAGTTTATAGTAGCAATAAGGCACCACAGGAGTTTGTTGTATATGGCCAATATACCACAGCTAAGGGCTGTATCCAGGCACTCCGTGTTGCGTCGTACATAATAACAGCTCTTAGCTGTGGTATATTGGCCATATACCACACCTCCTCGGGCCTTATTGCTTAAATAACCCATTCGCAGCTGCCAGACTATATGTGATAAAGTGAAAATCTGAATCCCGCACCCGAACCTAACCCGCAAACATAGACAATGCGCTATAGTCAAAGACGGTGCAACGTTTTTTTGCAGGCTTTATATATGTTTCTGCTTGTAATTTCAGATTTCGTAGGCTATTTGTTAGTCAGTTTGTCTATAATTAGATACATGCGCAAGCTGTGAAAATGGCCCAACATGTTTCTGATTTTAGTTTGGCTTGGAGGAATCTTTTATGTGGTTGATAAACACCTGTACAAATGGTATCAAATGGAGCATTTTCATTCTGTCAAGACACTGAAAGAAAAAAATCAGTCTCTTTCTCCACTGCTGTTCCCTGTTCCCTTCCCTACATTTTGTGTATAATTTTACTGCAAGAAATGCTTAATTCTGCAGGGGTTAATATTAAGGCTGTGTGAGAGGTTATTGACCGACAGTCAGTGTCCAGATTTCAGTTTCCATTGAACCTATGTGAACAGTAGGCTACCATTCCCTTGACCTGCCATAGTCCTATTTGAAGTTCTTGTCGGAGTGACTGTCGAATTTGCATAGTGCCTCACAATCATCACACATAACATATCATCCTCGTTTCCCACTTCACCAAATCTTTTGCTGGTTAGGTGGTCTATGAGACCAGGCTGTTCCCAAACATGACTTTTCTGGTCCTCCCTTCTCTTTATTTTCAACTCTCCTTTAGCAGATGTTCTCTTATTGAACTAAACTCTGACATTGTTCTTTTGGATTGAAGTTTTTGCCCGTTTCCAAAAGCATTTGGCAATTGGTGTGTAGGCTATTTGGAGTGTGTACAGTTAGCCACAAGTATCGATTTTTTATAGGTATTGTGTTCTATTCATTCAACCTGCAAGCCACCCACCCGCCCTTCGTCCACACAATATTTAATGACCCTAAACCCGTCCGCCCCATTGGTATATGCCTAACTGCGGAAACCGCGGGCTATGAGTCAACCCTCGTACTCTGGTCCTCTCCCTCTCTCTCTGACTCACTGTGACTACATCTACTATTATTGTTCTTCAAAACCTCAGGTCCTCTTCTGTCCTCACCTGGCAGGCAGCATGACTAAAGGGACTTGTGTTTGTTCCTGTGGTGGTGAGTTGACTTGTGGTTCCTTGTGGCGAACTCTCATACATTGTAAGGCTTTTCTTTTGTTGTTTGACTGTGTTTTTAGTTTTATAAACTTCTGTTTATAAAACGTATTTTATATAATACAGGAACTAGGTCTATTCTCTAGAACAGGGGTACGTGAAATGCCGTTGGGGGGTACGACAAATAAAAATGTGATTCACATTTTTTTTTTAATAATAACAAAATATCTTCACATTTTCAAACAGTCCATTTATATTTTCCAACTGAGCTATACATTTGGGTGAGTTGTTTTTGTTGCCTGAGTAGCATCGTTTCACTGCCAAAAGTAAAGTTAAACCATCTAGTGTTCAGCGAAATAACAACACAATGTCAAATACAGGTAGCCTAGTCAAATAATTAACATCCAAACACATTATGTCACGGTCATCCTCCTCTTCATCTGAAGAGGAGAGGCGATAAGGATCGGAGGACCAAAATGCGGCGTGGTATGTGTTCATGATGAATATTTAATAAAAGAAAGCACTGAATACAAACTATACAAAAACAATAAACAAATAACGACCGTGAAGCTATAAATGAGACCTGTGCTGAACACAAGCAACTAACATAGACAATCACCCACAAACAAACAGTGAAACCCAGGCTACCTAAGTATGATTCTCAATCAGAGACAACTAATGACACCTGCCTCTGATTGAGAACCATACTAGGCCGAAACATACAAATCCCCAAATCATAGAAAAACAAACATAGACTGCCCACCCCAACTCATGCCCTGACCATACTAAATATATACAAAACAAAGGAAACAAAGGTCAGAACGTGACACATTAACCGTTACTCTCTTGTGGGAATTCCGCTAACGGTCCGCCAAACGTAGCTGCAGCTCATGTTGGTATCTGGTTAACTTTGTTAAAGCAAGGCCCCTGAACTCTCATGTATTTTCTGCACAATGCAATGATAGGGGCAGCGACTATGTAACGCTTTCACAACATACAGAAAGAAGTGCACTGGTTATCAAGGGGCAAAGTATTGACACGTTTTTTTGAATTGAAAGACGAGCTTAAAATTTTCTTTACTAACCATAATTTTCACTTATCTGACCGCTTACATGATGACGAGTTTCTCACACGACTGCCCTATCTAGGTGATGTTTTTTCTCACCTGAATTATCTGAATCTAGGATTACAGGGACTCTCCGCAACTATATTCAATGTCTCTTCCGGTTGAGCAATGTAGAAAGAAGTCGCATGAGGTCTCTTCTATGACAAATTTTGTAAATAATCCTCAATTTTGCCCAAATTCATACTCCTCATGACCTCAAAAGTTTTAATTACCCAGTAATAGAGTGTACCTAAGTTAGCATGAGCAAACCAGTCACACGCTTTGAAAAATCGACTGAAAAAAACTTTACATTCCACCAAATGAGCTAGAATGGCTACCACCCCACCTTCATTGAAGGATTCAATAGCCTCTCCCTGTGATATGGCTAACCCGATAACACTGGAGATCCTTGTCAGAGAGCTGGCGAAATCACATGAAAGTTTGGCGGCAGAACTCACCGAATTGCTGAATAACTCACTGGCGGCTGCACTGGCTCCAATTCAGGCAACCGTGGAAAGCATCCGGGTTCTGTAGCATCTCACACTACCACACTGGCCGAAGTTGAGGCCTGGCTCTCCAGCCACAACAACCAACTCACTACGTTGGAAAACAGGCTTGATGATGTGGCCACCGCCAACAAGTCTCTGCAGCTACAAGTGGAAGATTTGATTTTACGTTCAAAACACCAGAATATCCGCGTGATTCGACTGCCAGAGGATTCTGTGACAGGATATCCAACCCAGTTCATGGCAGAGCTGTCCAAGGAAGTGTTGGGCGATGAGGCTTTTCCCAATCTCCCTGAACTTGATAGAGCCCACCGCAGCCTTGCACCGAAACCTTACCCAGGCGGCCGACTGCGTCCCATCATAATGCGGTTCCATCGATACAAAGAATAGGAGCTCATCCTTCGGTGGGCAAGGGAACATGGCAACATAACTTTCCAAGGCCACGAGATCAAGTTCTACAAGGATTTCAGTTCTAGCCTGGCAAAGAAACAACATCAAGTCCACTCTATAGAAGAAGGGAATCCGGTTTGGGCACGACTCTCCCTAATCTTGACACCCACCGCCTCATCTTTGGCGGGGACCTTAACTGTGTTACTGAACCAAGACTTGACCGGTCTAATTCCAGAACACTTACTCCTTCCGGGCTGGTAAAAGCTCTTTCTACATTCATGACCCAAATGGGTCAATTGTGTTGATCCATGGCGCTTCCTCCAGCCGGTCACAAAAGACTTATCCTGCTTTTCTCATGTTCATCAAGCCTACTCGCGCATAGACTACTTTTATTTTTAGATAGGGCCCTTCTCCCCTCAGTTAAAACTACAGAATATTCTGCGATACTGATTTCGGACCATTCCCCCCATATTCTGGACTTATCACTTACTCCGAATGCAAACAAACAATCGAATCTGAACAAGAGAGCCTCATCGAAATTGCAGCAAGCGGTTCTGTGAAAATTTAATTTAATCAGAAGCCACTGGCAGATTTCTGGATTGGGCTTCGCTCAGAGTATCCTGCCTTTGCAAATCGCGCTGTTAAGACATTGATGCCCTTTGCAACCACGTACCTATGTGAGAGTGGATTCTCGGCCCTCACTAGCATGAAAACTAAATACAGGCACAGACTGTGTGTGGAAAATGATTTAAAACAGATTCTCTCCAATACAACCTAACATTGCAGAGTTATGTGCATCCTTTCAAGCACACCCTTCTCATTAACCTGTGGGGAGTTATTCACAATTTACAATGAACAAATAATGTTTTATATGTAAGATGGTTAAATAAAGAGCAAAATGATTGATTGTGTAAGGCTCCGGGTGTCGTGGGTGTGGAGTCAAATGCAGGAGACAGAGAGTTCAATGCTGTGCGTCTTTTAATAGCACCAACGCGCCACAGGGTGCTCACAAAAGTTATGTTCCCAAACACAGGGAATCAAAATGTACAATGGAAAAAATCACGACCAGGCACTAACACGTACCTCTTACAACAGAGCCGAAGGTTACATTGAAATAATCCCGCACAACAACCAGGCGGGCCGGCTGTCTAATAAAGACAAACTAATTAAACATAAACAGGTGCTACCACTAAACATACAAGGAGGGGGAGGAAAGACAATCAGTGGCAGCTAATAGGCCGGTGACGACGACCGCCGAGCGCCACCCGCCCGGGAAGGGGAAACACCCTCGGTCGGACTCGTGACAGATTGTTATTATATTATTATTTGTGCCCTGTTCCTATAAGAACTCTTTGTCACTTCCAACGAGCCGGGTTGTGACAAAAACTGAAACTCATTCTAATGTTTAATACATTTATTGTATAGTGTGTGTGGCAGGCTTACAATTATGGCAAAAAACACCCAGACCCGATGTCACCAACAACAACAACAAAAAAACATCCCTGATGTTTTGAATATTGGTGTCAGCATTCTGTGAGGACAGACACTGGAGACAAAAAGCAAGTACAGGGAGTGAACATTTAATGAAACATGGACAGGAACAGAATACGGACAGCGTCTGAACAGGGGAAAACAAAACCGACAATAATGCTGACACGGGGGATGAAACAGAGGAAACAGACAGATATAGGGAAGGCAATCAAAACGTGAAGGAGTCCAGGTGAGTCCAATGTGCGTAATAAAGGTGACAGGTGTGCGCAATGAAGGGCAGCCTGGCGCCCTCGAGCACCAGAGAGGTGAGGTGGGAGCAGGTGTGACAATAGCAGAGAGTAATGTCAACAGCTCCTGCAGACAGACAGACTGTGTGTGTGTGTGTCAGTGTGTGCCTGTGCGTGTGCCTATGCCTGTTCACAGACAGACTATTCAGCCAGTGTTTGAGTTCGATAAGTCTACACACAGAGATCATATAACTGCAAAATGAATGTTATCAGGATTTACAGTATGTTTAACATCACAAGCCTGAGATAACTACACTGTGTAGATAGTAACAGTTGTCTGGGTGAATAGGGAGTGCATCCGAAATAGCACCCTATTGTCTATAGTGCACTACTTTTGACTAGAAATAGAGTGCCATTTGGGATGCAACCTCAAATGTTTGTTGTCTGACCTGTACCGTAGAGGGGTGGGAAGGTGGGATCTGACATCACGCTGAGCATTCAAACATACCTGTTAATGGCACAGCCGTTATAACATCGATCCCCCCTTCTCCTAACCACCTCTCCCTCCCCTGTTCCCCCTCCCATCTCTCCTCTCCTCCTCGCTCTCTGTCCCACCTCTCACCTCGGAAGAAAGGAATTTGCCATCTGGCAGAGCATGTTGCAGCAGGTGGGACGGAGCTTGTTGTTCAGGTGAATACAGTGCCTTCAGAAAATATTCACAACTCTTGACTTTTTTTCACATTTTGTTGTGTTACAGCCTGAATTTGGATTAAATTGGGATTGTGTGTTACTGGCCTACACATAATACCCCATAATGTCAAAGTGGAATTATGTTTTTAGATATGTTCACAAATTAATTAGAAATGAAAAGATGAAATGTCTTGAGTCAATAAGTATTCAACATCTTTGTTAGGGCAAGACTAAATAAGTTCAGGAGTTAGAATTTGCTGAACAAGTCACATAATAAGTTGCATGGACTCACTCTGTATGCAATAATAGTGTTTAACATGATTTTGGAATGACTACCTCATTTCTGTACCCCACACATACAATTATCTGTAATTTCAAACACAGATTCAACCACAAAGACCAGGGAGGTTTTCCAATGCTTCGCACAAAGAAGGGCACTTATTAGTAGATGGATAAAAAAAAAGCAGACAATGAATATCCCTTTGAGCATGGCTAAGTTATTTATGACACTTTGGATGGTGTATCAATGCACCCAGTCACAATAAAGATACAGGCGTCCTTCCTAACTCAGTTGCTGGAGAGGAAGGAATCTGCTCAGGGATTTAACCATGAGGCCAATAGTGACTTTAAAACAGTTACAGAGTTGAATGGCTGTGATAGGAGAAAACTGAGGATGGATCAACAACATTGTAGTTACTCCACAATACTAATCTAAATGACAAGTAAAAATAAGGAAGCATGTACAGAATTAAAAATATTCCAAAACATGCATCCTGCTTCCAATAAGGCACGAAAGTAAAACTGGCAAAAAATGTGTTAATTTTGTTTTATTTTATGTCCTGAATAACAAAGCATTATGTTTGGGCCAAATCCAACACAACACATCAATGAGTTCACTCTTCATATTTGAAAGCATGGTGGTGGCTGCATCATGTTATGGGTATGCTTGTCATCAGCAAGGACTAAGGTGTTTTTTAGTATAACAATAAACACAATAGAGCTAATCACAGACAAAATCCTAGAGGAAAACCTGGTTCAGTCTGCTTTCCAACAGACACTGGGAGACAAATTCACCTATCCGCAGGACAATAACCTAAAACAAAAGGCAAAATATACACTGGAGTTGCTTACCAAGACGACATTGAAAGTTCCTGAGTGGCCTAGTTACAGTTTTGACTTAAATCGTCTTGAAACTCTATGGCAAGACTTGAAAATGGCTGTTTAGCAATGATCAACAACCAACTTGACAGAAATTGAATAATTTTTAAATAATGTGCAAATATTGTACAATCCAGGTGTGCAAAGCTCTTAGAGACTTACCCATGAAGACTCACAGCTGTAATTGCTGCCAAAGGTGATTCAACATGTATTGACTCAGGGGTGTAAATAGTTAGAAATGAGATAGTGGCAAGAAAAAGTTTGTAAACCCTTTGGAATTACATGCATTTCTTCATAAATTGGTCATAACATTTTTATCTGATCTTCATCTAAGTCACAACAATAGACAAACACAGTCTGCTTAAACTAATAACACAAACAAGTATACATTTTCATGTCTTTATTGAACACACCATGTAAACTTACACAGTGTAGAGTAGAAAAAGTATGTGAACCCTTGCATTTAATAACTGGTTGACCCTCCATTGGCAGCAATAAACTCAACCAAATGTTTTCTGTAGTTGCGGATCAGACCTTCACAATGGTCAGGAGGGATTTTGGAACATTCATCTTTACAAAACTGTTTCAGTTCAACAATATTCTTAGGATGTCTGGTATGAACCACTCTCGAGGTCATGCCACAGCATTTTAATCAGGTTGAGGTCAGGACTCTGACTGTGCCACTCCAGAAGGCGCATTTTCTTCTGTTGAAGCCATTCTGTTTTTGATTTACTTCTATGTTTTGGGTCGTTGTCCTGTTGCATCACCCAACTTCTGTTGAGCTTCAATTGGCAGACAGATAGCCTTACATTCTTCTGCAAAATGTCTTGATAAACTTGGGAATTCATTTTTCCGTCAATGATAGCAAGCTGTCCAGGCCCTGAGGCAGCAAAGCAGCCCCAAACCATGATGCTCCCTCCACCATACTTTACAGTTGGGATGAGGTTTTGATGTTGGTGTGCTGTGCCTTTTTTCTCCACACATAGTGTTGTGTGTTCCTTCCAAACAACTCAACTTTAGCTTAATCTGGCCACAGAATATTTTGCCAGAAGCGCTGTGGAACATCCAGGTGCTCTTTTGCGAACTTCAGACGTGCAGCAATGGGTTTTTTTGGACAGCAGTGGCTTCTTCTGTGGTGTCCTCCCATGAACACCATTCTTGTTTAGTGTTTTACGTATTGTAGACTCGTCAACAGAGATGTTAGCATGTTCCAGAGATTTCTGTAAGCCTTTAGCTGACACTCTAGGATTCTTCTTAACCTCACTGAGCATTCTGCACTGCAAGAGTGCAGTCATCTTTGCAGGACGCCAACTCCTAAGAGTAGCAACCGTGCTGAACTTTCTCCATTTAAAGACAATTTGTATTACTGTGGACTGATGAACATCAAGGCTTAGAGATACTTTTTTTTTAACCCTTTCCAGCTTTATGCAAGTCAACAATTCTTAATCTTAGGTCTTCTGAGATCTCTTTTGTTCGAGGCATGGTTCACATCAGACATTGCTTCTTGTGAATAGCAAACTCAAATTTTGTAAGTGTTTTTTATAGGGCAAGGTAGCTTGAACCAACATCTCCAATTTTTATTTTTTTAATTTGATTTCACATTTTTTTAACCAGCTAGGCTAGTTGAGAACAAGTTCTCATTTGCAACTGCGACCTGGCCAAGATAAAGCAAAGCAGTTCGACACATACAACAACACAGAGTTACACATGGAATAAACAAGCATACAGTCAATAATACAGTAGAAAAAGTATATATACAGTATGAGCAAATGAGATAGGATAATGGAGGTAAGGCAATAAATAGGCCATGGTGGCGATGTAATTACAATATAGCAATTAAACACTGGAATGGTAGATCTGCAGAAGATGACTGTGCAAGTAGAGATACTGGGGTGCAAAGGCGCAAGATAAATACATAAATACAGTATGAGGATGAGGTAGTTGGATGGGCTATTTACAGATGGGTGGTGAGCTGCTCTGACAGCTGGTGCTTAAAGCTAGTGAGGGAGATATGAGTCTCAAGCTTCAGTGATATTTGCAGTTCGTTCCAGTCATTGGCAGCAGAGAACTGGAAGGAAAGGCGGCCAAAGGAAGAATTGACTTTGGGAGTGACCAGTGAGATATACCTGCTGGAGTGCGTGCTACGGGTTGGTGCTGCTATGGTGACCAGTGAGCTGAGATAAGGCGGGTCTTTCCCTAGCAGAGACTTGTAGATGACCTGGAGCCAGTGGGTTTGGCGACGAGTATGAAGCGAGGGCCAGCCAACGAGACCGTACAGGTCGCAGTGGTGGGTAGTATATGGGGCTTTGGTGACAAAACGGATGGCACTGTGATAGACTGCATCCAATTTGTTGAGTAGAGTGTTGGAGGCCATTTTGTAAATGACATCGCCGAAGTCAAGGATCGGTAGGATGGTCAGTTTTATGAGGGTATGTTTGGCAGCATGAGTGAAGGATGCTTTGTTGCGGAATAGGAAGCCGATTCTAGATATAATTTTGGATTGGAGATGCTTAATGTGAGTCTGGAAGGAGAGTTTACAGTCTAACCAGACACCTAGGTATTTGTAGTTGTCCACATATTCTAAGTCAGAACCATCCAGAGTAGTGATGCTGGATGGGCGGGCAGATGCGGGCAGCGATCGATTGACCAGCATGCATTTAGTTTTACTTGCATTTAAGAGCAGTTGGAGGCTACGGAAGGAGTGTTGTATGGCATTGAAGCTCGTCTGGAGGTTAGTTAACACAGTGTCCAAAGAAGGGCCAGAGGTTTACAGAATGGTGTCGTCTGCATAGAGGTGGATCAGAGAATCACCAGCAGCAAGAATGACATCATTGATGTATACAGAGAAGAGAGTCGGCCAGAGAATTGAACCCTGTGGCACCCCCATAGAGACTGCCAGAGTTCTGGACAACAGGCCCTCCGATTTGACACACTGAACTCTTTTCAGAGAAATAGTTGGTGAGCCAGGCGAGGCAATCATTTGAGAAACCAAGGCTGTTGAGTCTGCCGATAAGAATGTGGTCATTGACAGAGTCGAAAGTCAATGAATACGACTGCACAGTAATGTTTGTTATTGATGGCGGTTATGATATTGTTTAGGACTGAGGTGCACCCATAACCAGCTCTGAAACCAGATTGCTTGCGGAGAAGGTACGGTGGGATTCGAAATGGTCGGTAATCTGTTTGTTAACTTGGATTTTCGAAGACCTTAGAAAGCAGGGTAGGATAGATATAGGTCAGTTTGGGTCTAGAGTGTCTCACCCTTTGAGGAGGGGGATGACCGCGGCAGCTTTCCAATCTTTGGGAATCTCAGACAATACGAAAGAGAGGTTGACCAGGCTAGTAATAGGGGTTGCAACAATTTCGGCAGATTATTTTAGAAAGAGAGGGTCCAGATTGTCTAGCCTGGCTGATTTGTAGAGGTCCAGATTTTGCAGCTCTTTCAGAACATCAGCTATCTGGATTTGGGTGAAGGAGAAATGGGGAGGCTTGGGCAAGTTGCTGTGGGGGGTGGAGGGCTGTTGATCGGGGTAGGGGTAGCCAGGTGGAAAGCATGGCCAGCAGTAGAAAAATGCTTATTGAAATTCTCAATTATAGTGGACTTATCGGTGGTGACAGTGTTTCCTAGCCTCAGTGCAGTGGGCAGCTGGGAGAAGGTGCTCTTATTCTCCATGGACTTTACAGTGTCCCAGAACTTTTTTGAGTTTGTGCTACGGGATGCAAATTTCTGCTTGAAAAAGCTAGCCTTAGCTTTCCTAACTGCCTGTGTATATTGGTTCCTAACTTCCCTGAAAAGTTGCATATCACGGGGGCTATTCGATGCTAATGCAGAACGCCACAGGATGTTTTTGTGCTGGTCAAGGGCAGCACTGGAGAGAACCAAGGGCTATATCTGTTCCTGGTTCTACATTTTTTGAAGGGGGCATGCTTATTTTAGATGGTGAGGAAGGCACTTTTAAAGAATAACCAGGCATCCTCTACTGATGGGATGAGGTCAATATCCTTCAAGGATACCCGGACCAGGTTGATTAGAAAGGCCTGCTCGCTGAAGTGTTTTAGGGAGCGTTTGACAGTGATGAGGGGTGGTTGTTTGATCGCAGACCCATTACGGATGCAGGCAATGAGGCAGTGATCGCTGAGATCTTGGTTGAAAACAGCAGAGGTGTATTTAGAGGGCAGGTTGATTAGGATGATATCTATGAGGGTGCCCGTGTTTACAGATTTGGGGTTGTACCTGGTGAGTTCATTGATAAGTTTAGGTCACCTAGCAGCATGAGCTCTGAAGATAGATGGGGGGCAATCAATTCACATATGGTGTCCAGGGCACAGCTTGGGGCAGAGAGTGGTCTATAGCAAGCGGCAACGGTGAGAGACTTGTTTCTGGAAAGGTGGATTTTTAAAAGTAGAAGCTCGAATTGTTTGGGTACAGACCTGGATATTAAGACATAACTATCTCTGCAGTAGATTGCAACACCGCCCCCTTTGGAAGTTCTATCTTGTCTGCAAATGTTGTAGTTAGGGATGGAGATTTCAGGGTTTTTGGTGGTCTTCCTAAGCCAGGATTCAGACACGGCTAGGACATCCGGGTTGGCAGAGTGTGCTAAAGCAGTGAATAAAACAAACTTAGGGATGAGGCATCTAATGTTAACATGCATAAAACCAAGGCTTTTACGGTTATAGAAGTCAACAAATGAGAGCACCTGGGGCGTAGGAGTGGAGCTAGGCACGGCAGGGCCTGGATTAACCTCTACATCACCAGAGGAACAGAGGAGGAGTATGATAAGGGTACGGCTAAAGGCTATCAAAACTGGTTGTCTAGTACGTTCGGAACATACAGTAAAAGGAGCAGATTTCTGGGTGCGATAGAATAGATTCAAGTCATAATTTACAGACAAAGGTAAGGTAGGATGTGAGTACATTGGAGGTAAACCTAGGCATTGAGTAATGATGAGAGAGATATAGTCTCTAGAGATGTTTAAACCAGGTGATGTCACCGCATATGTGGGAGGGGGAACTAAATGGTTGGTTAAGGCATATTGAACAGGGCTAATGGCTCTACAGTGAAATAAGACAATAATCACTAACCAGGACCGTAATGGACAAGGCATATTGATATTAGGGAGAGGCCTGTGTAGCCGGGTGATCATAGGGGTCCAGTGAGTGGTTGGGCTGGCTGGAGACATGGCGATTCAGACAGCTAGCAGGCTTGGGCTAGCAAGCTAGCCAGGCTAATTGGTGCTTACTTCGGGACAGACATTAGCCAGGAGTAGTCACTCGGATAGCAGCTAGCTAGCTGCGATGAACCAGGTGAAAAGGTTCAGAGCTTGCGGTAGGAATCCGGGGATATGGAGAGAAAATAGGCCCGGTATGCTCTGGTTTGAGTTGCGTTGTACAAACTGGCGAGCGCTTTCGGGGCTAAAGGTTAGCTGTTGACCGCTAACAGTGGTTAGCTGACTACTAGCTAGTAGCTAATGAGCTGGCTAGCTTCTGTTGGGGGATTCCGGTTCAGAAGTAAAGAAAGATACTTTAGAAAAACAGATCCACACCACATTGGGTGAGGCGGGTTGCAGGAGAGTATTTTGAGGTTGAGGTTTAGAAAAACATAAAAAAGATATGTGAAGAAACAAATATAATAAGATATATACATGGGACACGACAAGACGAAGGACAAAGACGTCTGACTGATACACCATCTTGGAAATGTATGATCTCGTATCATTGATTGGACTCCAGGTTAGCTGACTCCTGACTCCAATTAGCTTTTGGAAAAGTAATTCGCCTAGGGGTCACATACTTTTTCCAACCTACACTGTGAATGTTTAAATGATGTATTCAATATAGACAAGAAAAATACAATAATTTGTGTGTTAGTTAGTTTAAGCAGACTGTGTTAATCTATTGTTGTGACTAAAATGAAGATCAGATAAAAAAACATGACTAATTTATGCAGAAATCCAGGTAATTCCAAAGGGTTCACTTACTTTTTCTTGCCACTGTATTTCTGTATTTCATTTTCAATAAATGTGAAGATTTTTATTGAAACATGTTTTCACTATGTCATTATGAGGTTTTGTGTTAAATCCATTTTGAATTCCGACTGTAACAGCACAGAATGTGGAATAAATCAAGGGGTATAAATATTTTCTGAAAGCACAGTACATTTCCAGTGTATAGTGCCTGCACATGTGTGTGTGTGTGCCTGTGCATGTGTGTGTGTGTGTGTGTGTGCCTGTGCATGTGCACGTCTGTGTGCCTGTGCGTGTGTGGGCAGCCAGCTGCTCACCCACTTGCCTGACTCTACCTCACCGTAATCACAGAGCAGCAGCATGGAAATGACATGCTTGATAATGGGACAGACAGACAGTGGTCTAATATAGCAGTATTTCAGGTCATGGTCAACCCCTCTTTTTCCATTGTCATTTCAACTAGTGCCTTGATCATCTCCACTCACACATAGTTCTGGATGTTTGGGAAGTTGTTTAGGTTGTGATTTCAGGGATGGAGGTGTCCTGTTGTTATGGTGTATTAACTATTTTCCTATACACCCCAAATGGTACCCTATTCCCTATGTAGTGCACTACTTTTGACCAGAGCCAATGTGGTGCACTATATAGGGAATAGAGTGCTATTTGGGATGCAACCTATGTGTAATCTTTGTTCTTCCTTCTCTCCTGACCGGGATAAAGAGTCTGACATTACTTTAGATTGTTGGGAAGACCCCAATGTCTGTAATTATTTGTTCATGTCAGCACTAGTTTATGCACCAGTTTATATGCAAAAGCATCTCTTATCACAGTGTAATATCTAACACAACACACTACAACATGTGTGAGTTCTTTCAAGGCCTAGCCTGTTCTCAAAGATAAGGGTGACACATTGCAATAAAGCATAATGAGATTCAATTCTATTTTTCCATCTAAAGATTGAAAGCTAGTCTTCCGTAGTAATCTCTGTTTTAGGTCTGATGCTACCAGCTGCTGTTAGCCACAGATAAACCAAATGAGATGCAGGTCCAGTCTCCTGGGTATCCAAAGGATAACAGTTAACTGCGCTCTGAAGATTAGAACAATTAATTCACTATGGCCCAATCCCAATAGGCCTGGTCAAAGTAGTGCACTAAATGGGGAATATGGTGCCATCTAGGACGCACCTGTATTGATAATCTGTGGTCCCTAGGGGAGAAGGAGGAGGGTCTAGCCAAGCCTCTCCTCCATTGTCTTCTGGGGCCCTCCCAAATGGTACCCTACTCCCTATATACATTTTTGGTTAAAAGTAGTGCCTGGTTCTTCTGAATCACATTCAGATCTCTCTCTCTCTCTCTCTCTCTCTCTCTCTCTCTCTCTCTCTCTCTCTCTCTCTCTCTCTCTCTCTCTGCCTGTCTCTCTCTCTCTCTCTCTCTCTCTCTCTCTCTCTCTGCCTGTCTCTCTCTCTCTCTCTCTCTGTCTGTCTGTCTGTCTGCCTGTCTCTCTCTCTCTCTCTCTCTCTGCCTGTCTCTCTCTCTCTCTCTCTCTCTCTCTCTCAGACCTAAATCAAACGTTTCAGTAAACCATCTGTAGCACTGTAGGCTACAATGTAAAGGGGTTGCCGTGAATTTGACAGTAATTTATAGGCAGTTAATTGGTAAGTACATTTCTCTATTTCATATTGCAGTATATCTACTGTAATCTAAATACAGTATCAAAGCAAGCACTGTGTAATGACACACACTACAATACTGTAAATGTACTGTAATCATAATGGATGGTTGAATGAATGAAATTTGTTGAGGGGAGATGGGGTTTGTTTTTCACAGTATTTTGCTGTAATTACATGGTATTGCTGCAAGCAGGCTGTTTGGTAGTACTATGTTTACACATTACAGCATTACAGCACATTACAGTGAATATTTTGTGTTTTATATCACTTGCACTTCTAGAGACTTAACAAAGGCTTCCAAACTGGCAGCGACCACAGGGCAAAAAATACCAAAAGGACATAGCAAAATTCTCAACCCCGCTGTCACTCCAATCTGTCCCCTATACCATTGAAGTTGATGGAGCACTATAACCACACAAGTTAATTTGGTACAGCCTTCTCATTAAAGGATGCAACAAATACAGCCAATTACAAGGCACACCTCAAAATATGTTAATGAGCCAGAAACAACAATACCATGCACCTACTAGTGGTCAAATGGTTTTTGGTGCTCCAGAAATATGATATGGTACTGCATTCTGTGGGTTGAAATTACTGTACCATTCGAAATAAAGCCATTATTTCCCTGCCAACAACATTTTGCCACAATGAACCATAATTTACAGTATGCTGCAGTAAAATTTCACAATATTTTCCTGTTGGTAATACCCCAAATTACTGTATAAATTACAGTTTTCCATTACAGTGTACTAGTTATCTGTCTCTGAATATGAAGATAGCAATTTATGATGCTGGATCAGGATACAGAGGAAATGGCAAAGAGGAGAGAGAGAGAGGGCACGGAAAAGAGAGAGACAGAAAGAGAGATTGAGATGCAGAGATGGGGCAGTGGTGGTAAAAGTACAAAATGTTCATACTTGAGTAAAAGTAAAGGTAACTTAAAAGAAAATGACTCAAGTAAAAGTGAAAGTCATCCAGTAAAATACTACTTGAGTAAAAGTCTAAAAGTATTCGATTTTAAAAGTACTTAAGAATCAAAAGTAAAATCATTTTAAATTCCTTATATTAAGCAAACCAGACGGAACAATTGTATTTTTTATTTTTTATCTACAGGTCGCCAGGGGCCCACTACAACCCTAAGAGGTCATTTACAAATTAAGCATTTGTGTTTAGTGAGTCCTCCAGATCAGACCCAGTAGGGATGACCAGGGATGTTCTCTTGATAAGTGTGTGAATTAGGCAATTTTCCTGTCCTGCTAAGCATTCAAAATGTAATGAGTACTTTTGGTTGTCAGGGAAAATGTAAGGACGTAATGTAATTATTTTCTTTAGGAATGTAGTGGAGTAAAAGTAAAAGTTGTTAAAATATAAATAGGGAAATAAAGTACAGATACCCCCACAAATATAGTACTTTCAAGTACTTTACTTAAGTACTTTACACCACTGGATGGGGTGGGGGTTGGGGGGGGGGGGGTGTAGCAGGGAGGAGAGAGAAACAGAATTGTTTCAGAAAAAAATAAAAATAAATCATCCTCTGAGCCCCCCCCCCCCCCCCCCCCCCCCCCCCTCCGAAGATAGAGAGAGAGAGAGATTGTTGGGAGGAGGCATAACACAGAACATCTGTCCATGCTCTCTGGAATGCTGGGAATCTGCAGGAGAATATAAAAGGAATGGGAATGGAATCAGAATATTGAGTCAAGGACAGAGGTATTGCTGCAATGTTCTACAAAAGAGCGTTGTTTCATTGTGGTATTTTATTCATTGTCCTTGGGTGGTGTAAATATTGTGACTGTTGCGTAAGAGTATCATTTGAAATGTAATGTCTGACATCCAGGTGCGTCCCAAATGGCACCCTATTTTGTATATAGTGCACTAATTTTAACCAGAGCTCTATGGATGCAGCCCCAGATATGCTTATTGTCTTGTTTGGGTAGGTGATCTTAGAGGTTTTACACAAGTTTGAAGTTAAGTGAAGAGAAGTCTGAGCACAACAATAACATGTTTTGTTGTTGGCAGGCAGCAGGCCCTCAACCATACAGCCACATGTTGCAGCTGGCTGTATGGTTGAACCCCCCCCTCTGTCCCTCTCTGTTCTATAGGAACCACAGTCTTTTGACATTCCTATCCTGTCCTGACAGTCAGTCTGGTTCATTCCACTGATTAGAGAGAATATAGAGGAAAGGCAATGCTCTTGACAGATGAAAATATGCTGTGCAGCCTTGTGGTAATAGCAGTATTTAGCTGGTGGTTAGCATGCAGTGTTAGGAGTGGTGTCCCAGTTTACTGAGAGATTTATTACTGAATGAGCCCTCATCTCAGACCCTAAAAGCGTCTGCATGCTTCCCATCCGAAACAGTTCAGAACAGTTTGATCACATATTACAACATTTTGTGACGTTTTTGTTTGTTTCGGCAAGGTTTTCTTCTGCTGTTTGGGCACACATTTTTTCTCAAGGCAAGCCGAAGTCAGTAGCCGAAGTCTACGCCCCTTCGTCTGTGATTGGTCAACAGTAGAGATTGTTCAATGAAATGTTTGCTGTCATTCCACGAGAGACGAATAGTTTTCATGCTAATTTTTTCACTTGAAAAATACTGCATCAAACATCTTAGTTAGACATAAAATTGCGCGACTAAGATCTTGGCAAAAATATCAAAATGTACGACAGATATCTTGAGTTATCTTAGATTAATTCTGACAATTTTTTTCTGGATATAGCATCTCAAGATGGACAAACAGTACTATATCCGCTTTTTTCTTGTTTTTCAAGCATAGGTATTTTAAGGACGTATGTGAGCACACTCGTTCGGTTCGCCTAAGGCGCCAGCCAAACCGAAGCATGCTGACACCTTAATTCCTCTGTGATTGGGTCATGACCCCTGTCAATCACAACCTTGTCCAATAAGCTCTCTGTTAGAGGGAGGGAAGTCAGGTTTCCTGTCTATATACTGTACATCAGCAGAAGATGAACAGGTGTGGGGTAAAAAAACACATCTTAAAGGAAAATGAAATAGAAATACCCAGAAGAAACATTGTAATCAACTATAGAGAAACAGCAGTCTCCTGTTTCTGGCCCTGGCATGCTTGCATCTGTAGCTATTGGTTGTCTTTGGCAGCCTCTCCTAGGCCCTCCGACCATGCCTTCACATAGCTGTCGTAGCAGCTATGAGGAAACGGCTCTACATTGCTCACCGCTCACCAGCAGAACAATATCCCATCAACTCTGCCTCCTGAATCACACACACACTGACACACACACAGACACACAAACACACATGCATAAGTACACGCACACACATACACAGTTGTTGTAAGATTTTAGTTCACGGCTAGAAAGTAGGTACTGTCATTACATTAGCCAGTTAGGATTGAGACAATTAAATAAGCTCTTGTGTTTGATGTATTTAGTCCCTAGTGCTCAGTGTGACTGTGTCTTTATGTCAGGTCATGTTCAGTTCTCTGACTGACCCTGCAGATTCTATGGCTTCTATGGTAATGTCCCAAATGGCAACCCATTCCCTATTTTGACTATAGCCCAATAGTGTGCAATATGGGACGCAGACAGAGTCTAAACCAAGCTCCGCATAGCACGGCTCGACTCAACTGCTTTTCAGCCCAGGTTCCCTCTTTTCTGTCATTTAGTCTTTCCTCCTCTCTCACTCTCGCTCTCTCTTTCTCCGTGGAAACAAACAAGTCTGTTTTCCAGCAGGGCAGCGAGAGCCTCCTTTCGAAACATCCAGATATGTTTGACTAGAGCTGTTCCCACTCCTAACCTCCTAACCCGAACCCAGCTGTGTCTCAAAGTGCACCCTATTCCCTACGTCCTATGTTTGACCAGGGCCTCTGGTCAAATGTAGTGCACTATATAAGGGATAGGGTGCCATTTTGGACGCAACCAGGACCTCTTCACCTCAGCAGCTGAGCCAGATGAGACCAGATGAAGATAAAGGCAGCCTTTCATTAAAGCAGGCAATTGTTCAACGTGTTCCTCCAACTGTTGCCCCAATGTTGTTCATAAGAGCTGGCAAAGGGAAGAATGAGTTCCCCCTCTTCTCCTCTCCTCTCCTCTCCATCTCCTTCTTCTACACTTAACAAAAATATAAACGCAACATGTAAAGTGTTGGTCCCATGTCTCATGAGCTGAAATAAAAGATCACAGAAATGTTCCATACGCACAAATAGGTTATTTCTCTCAAATGTTGTGCACAATTGTGTTTACATCCCTGTTAGTAAGCATTTCTCCTTTGCCAAGATAATCCAATCACCTGACAGGTGTGGCATATCAAGAACCTGATTAAACAGCATGATCATTACACAGGTGCACCTTGTGCTGGGGACAATAAAAGGCCACTCTAAAATGTGCAGTTTAGTCACACAACACTATGCCACAGATGTTTCATGTTTTGAGGGAGTATGCAATTGGCATGCTGACTGCAGGAATGCCCACCAGAGCAGTTGCCAGAGAACTTAATGTTAATTTCTCTACCGTAAGCCGCCTCCAACGTTGTTTTAGAGAATTTGGCAGTACGTCCAACCTGCCTCACAACCATGATGTGTGGGCGAGTGGTTTGCTGATGTCAACATTGTGAACAAAGTGCCCCATGGTGGCGGTGAGGTTATGGTATGGGCAGGCATAAACTATGGACAACAAACACAATTGCATTTTATCGATGGCAATTTGAATGCACAGAGATGCCTTGACGAGATTCTGAGGCCCATTGTTGTTCCATTCATCTGCTACCATCACCTCATGTTTCAGCATGATAATACACAGACCCATGTTTCAAGGATCACTACACAATTCCTGGAAGCTGAAAATGTCCCAGTTCGTCCATGGCCTGCATACTCACCAGACATGTCACCCATTGAGCATGTTTGGGATGCTCTGATCGATGTGTACAACAGCCAGTTTCCAGTTCCTGCCAATATCCAGCAACTTCGCACAGCCCTTGAATAGGAGTGGGACAACATTCCACGGGCCACAATCAACAGCCTGACCAACTCTATGGAAAGGTGATGTGTCGCGCTCCATGAGGCAAATGGTGGTCACACCAGAAACTGACTGGTTTTCTGATCCACACCACTACTTTAAAAAAAAAAGTATCTGTGACCAACAGATGCATATCTGTATTCCCAGTCATGTGAAATCCATAGATTAGGGCCTAATGAATTCATATCTATTGACTGATTTTTCTTATGTGAACTGAAACTCGATAAATTCTTAGAAATGTCCTTATATGAACTGTAACTCAGTAAATTCTTTGAAATTGTTGCATTTTACATTTATATTTTTGTTCAGTATAGTTCAGGGAGAGTAGCTCCATTTATTTAGTAGCAGGCCACTGAACTGGTTGGACTTTTCCTGCTTTTTGTCTCGTTCCAAAGTCATGCCCTTCGGCACACAGAGGTCAGAACTCAGACTAGTCTATCATAGCAGACCGTATAAGACACTGTAGTAAACAAAAGCAATGTATTATGCATTCTGTGAGCTTTTTATCTGCTTGTTCAGACAACAACAAAGCCAACGCAAACACAGATAGGACCACCAAGGCCACTAAGGAATGTCATTCAACCTAGCAGCACGCAACAGAACCAAAAGGGGACCATTCTATCTAATGTACACTCGCTCCATATCTCTCTAGTTACACTGTATATTTACCAGACGCTCTTATCAAGACCGACATACAGTAGTGAGTGAATACATTTTCACACTGGTCCCCCGTGGAAATCAAACCCACAACCCCCCATGGCATTGCAAGCACCGTGCTCTACCAACTGAGCCACACAGGACTTCTGACTCTTTTCAGTTTCAATCGCCATTGAACACTATTGTATGTGAAACAACCCAGGACAATCGCTATACAGTGCCTTTGGAAAGTATTCAGACCCCTTGACTTTTTCCACATTTTGTTATGTTACAGTCTTATTCTAAAATGTATAACATTATTTTCACCCTTCATCAAGCTACACACAATACCCCATAAAAACAAAGCAAAAACAGGTATTTAGACATTTTTGGTAAAAAAAATATTTAAAAAATATTACATTTACATAAGTATCCAGACCCTTTACTCAGTACTTTGTTGAAGCCCCTTTGGCAGTGATTACAGCCTCAAATCTTAGTGGGTATGACACTACAAGCTTGGCACACCTGTAATTGGGGAGTTTCTCCCATTCTTCTCTGCACATTCTCTCAAGCTCTGTCAGGTTGGATGGGGAGTTTTGCTGCACAGCAGGTTTTCATCAAGGATCTCTCTCTGTACTTTGCTCCATTCATCCTTGCCTCGATCCTGACTAGTCTCCCAGTCCCTGCGGCTGACAAACATTCCCATAGCATGATACTGCCACTACCATGCTTCACCTTAGGGATGGTGCCAGGTTTCTTCCAGACATGACACTTAGCATTCAGGCCAATGAGCTCAATCTTGGTTTCATCAGACCAGAGAATCTTGTTTCTCATGGTCTGAGAGTCTTTCGGTGCCTTTTGGCAAACTCCAAGTGGGCTGCCATGTGCCTTTTACTGAGGGGCTTCCGTCTGGCCACTACCATAAAGGCCTGATTGGTGGAGTGCTGCAGAGATGGTTGTCCTTCTGGAAGGTTCTCCCATCTCCACAGAGGAATTCTAGTGCTCTGTCAGAGTGACCATCGGGTTCTTGGTCACCTCCCTGACCAAGGCCCTTCTCCCCTGATTCCTCAATTTGGCCGGGCTGCCAGCTCTAGGAAGAGTCTTGGTGGTTCCAAACTTCTTCCATTTAAGAATGATGGAGGCCACTGTGTTCTTGGGCACCTTCAATGCTGCATAAATGTTATTGTACCCTTCCCCAGAAGGGTACCAAATTGTGTCTCTCGACACAATCCTGTCTCGGAGCTCTACGGACAATTTCGAGTCTCATAGCAAAAGGTCTGAATACTAATGTAAATAAGGTATTTCTGTTTTTCATTCAGAATACATTCACTTTGTCATTATGGGGTATTGTGTGTATTATTTATTTATTTATTTAATCCATTTTAGAGTAAGGTTATAACGTAACAGAATTTGGTAAAAGTCAAGGAGTCTGAATACTTTCCAAAGAAACTGTATGAACTATTTTACCCAAAGAAAACATCTTAACCTTTACTATGTACTCTTAGAAAAAAGGTGCTATCTAGAACCTTAAAGGGTTCTTTGGCTGTCCCCATAGGAGAACCTTTTGACAAACCCTTTTTGGTTGCAGGTAGAACCCTTTTGGGTTCCATGTAGAACCCTTTCTACAGAGGATTCTACATGGAACTCAAAATGGTTCTACCTGGAATAAAAAAGTGTTCCCCTATGGGGACAGTCGAAGAACCCTTTTGGAACCCTTTTTTCTAAGAGTGTCTTTTTTCCTTACAACTATGGCACATTTAATGTAGATATGACAATACTGTGCAAGCATACAGTAACAGTAGTGTTTCCTGTGTTTATGACTGTTGTCACGTTCGTTGAAATGAGTGGACCAAGGCTCTGGTTCACCCCTCGGCACTGCCGACCACTCCGTGTGCCCTCCCCAAATGTTTTGGGGGGGCTGCCTCTCGGGCTTCCGTCGCGGTTGCGAACCGTCGTTGAGTCGTCGTTGATCCTCCTTCGCGGCCTCCGCCTGCTTCCATGGCAGGGTCTTGTCTCCTGCCATAACCTCCTCCCATGTCCATGATGTCCTCCACTCCCTTTTCTCCCAGGCCCAGGATCTCTGCTCCTCCTGGCCACGCTGCTTGGTCCTTTGGTGGTGGGATCTTCTGTCATGTTCGTTGAAATGAGTGGACCAAGGCACAGCGTGCGTAGAGTTCCACATTTAATAGTGAAACTTACAACTAAAACAACAAAGAATATAACAAAACGTGCAGTATTGCAGTGCTCAAGGCAACTATACAAAAACAAGATCCCACAAACTACGGTGGGAAAAAGACTGCCTAAGTATGATCCCCAATCAGAGACAACAATAGACAGCTGCCTCTGATTGGGAACCATACCAGGCCAACATAGAAAATACAACATATATTGCCCACCCTAGTCACACCCTGACCAACCAAATAGAGAATAAAAAGGCTCTCTAAGGTCGGGGCGTGACAACTGTTCTCTGATGTTTAGATGTACTAGTATGTTAAGGCAGGGCTGGTTGCTCAAAACACCTTAAATTAGATGTACTGAGTGCCGTGACAACAGCAGGGCATAGAACAGCTTTCAAAGAAGATGGCTGGAAACTATTGTTGACAGAGAAAGATAGCCATGGGCGGATAGCAGAGTTTTTTTTTATGAATGAGAGTAAGACTGGGAGGAGGTCAGAGTGCAGCAGGGGCTGATTTGTGATTATGGCTTCGAGAGAGAGGATGAGGGAGGAGGATGGGTTAGGAAGATCAGGGAGAGGGGGTGAGGAGTGGTGAGAAGAGGGGGTGAGGAGAGGGTATGAATGAATGAAGCGGCACTCTCTCTCTCTCTCTCTCTCTGTGTGGAGTGGATTCCAGGGTGATTTACAGAAAGTGAGCTCCTTTGGCATTCTTCCTTAACTACTGTAGCCTATCAGAAGGCCCCTCATAAATGCAAACAACACACACTCAGCCAATCAGCAGACAGCAGCAGTAGCATACCCCAACTAAGGTGTGAGTGTGTGTTTACTCTTCATATCACCCTCTGAGGAGCTCTATATGACAGGCTTATAGTTAGTTCTAAGAGTGAATCTATATCCTACTGAGTGCAGGCAGAGCTTTGTTCCCCCTGGACTTCTCTGGATCAGAGGTCAGGTTAGTTCAGACTCCTTCCTTTGCTTGTCTGATGTCGTGCAGAGCTGCCATCAATGACTTCAGTCTGTCATTCAGTAATGGACAACATAAAGTAGATTAGTTATGACTAACTTCACATTTTAACAATTTTTGGGGGGCACAAACAAGGCACTATCATTATGGCAAATACTTCACATACCTTATTATATCTCGGTTTGACACTTTCCCCTACAACATAGCAGCATATCTTTGACCCTGAGAGGATCCTTTGGAATTCCTTATCTGTGCTATCTGTGTCTTTATATTTTAACCAGCTACAGCTGGATGTCAAGGCATAGTGCCGCTCCTCCTCAGTAGTAATCTGCTCTACTGCGCCTCAGGAATGACTGCCATGCTGTTGCGTCCATATAGGATGACACACACGCACACACAACACACACACTCTGAGTCCAGTGACAATACAGCCATGAGGTAACTCTGTCTTCACATCCGAACATGTTGTGTTAGCTGGAACCACATATTACCTTGCTCTCTTACGGTGCCAAATACCGAATACTGCTCCTCTCCCTTACTCCCTCTCTCACTCCCACTTCATCTTTCTCTCTCCTACAGTATCTCTTCTCTCCTCCCCTTTCCACCTCCCACACAAATACACACACTCACTCACTCTCACACTCCATGCCCTTACGCATATTCTGAATGGCTTAGT
This sequence comes from Oncorhynchus mykiss, assembly GCF_013265735.2. Taxonomy (NCBI): domain Eukaryota; kingdom Metazoa; phylum Chordata; class Actinopteri; order Salmoniformes; family Salmonidae; genus Oncorhynchus; species Oncorhynchus mykiss. The sequence continues at coordinate 17,168,721 of NC_048591.1, read as the reverse complement.
CAGAGCGCTAGCGGCATGCATAGAGATAGCCAGCGCTAACCTCCACTAGCCTGAGGGAGGACAGATAGAGGGATAGTTGAGATGACAGTGTTGCCCTGCAGAGGAAGACCTGCTTGACATGCTGACTGGAAACACAGTGGCTGCACTTCTGACAGGAGACTATTCTACTCTCTTTCTTTTCTCTCTCTCTTCTACTCTTTCACTTTTCTCTCTTCTCTCTCTCTTTTACTTCCGCTCCTCTGTCTCTTCTGAGAGAATCTCCTAGTCCCTCATTCTCTCTCCTGCTCTCTCGTGTCTTAAGAGAACTTTGGTTCCACTAGGACTGTCTCTCTCCAGTGTTTTGTTGCTATGATCTGTTTGTCTGTTTAGACAACAAACATGACTATTCTCCACCTAACAGGTAAGACTACTTGCATCTCAAATGGCACCCTATTCCCTATATAGTGCACAACTTTTGACCAATCCCTATCGGCCCGGGTCAAACGTAGTGCACTATAAAGGGAATAGGGTTCCATTCTCTGTCTGTTTGTTTTCATAGCCCTTTGAGACAGTTTATTAAATTATTAGTTTTAAATTATTATTATTTATTGCAGATAGATTGTAGCTTCCATCAATGTAATTGTTTGCATCACTTCCAATCCCTCATATATGTTTTTGCAAATATATATATATATACAGTTGAAGTCGGAAGTTTACATAAACCTTAGCCAAATACATTTAAACTCCGTTTTTCACAATACCTGACATTTTATCCTAGTAAAAATTACCTGTCTTAGGTCAGTTAGGATCACCACTTTATTTTAAGAATGTGAAATGTCAGAATAATAGTAGAGAGAATTGATTTATTTCAGCTTTTATTTATTTCATTACATTCCCAGTGGGTCAGAAGTTTACACACACTCAATTAGTATTTGGTAACATTGCCTATAAATAGTTTAACTTGGGTCAAAATGTGTCGGGTAGCCTTCCACAAGCTTCCCACAATAAGTTGGGTGAATTTTGCCCATTCCTCCTGACAGAGCTGGTGTAACTGAGTCAGGTTTGTAGGCCTCCTTGCTCACACACACTTTTTCAGTTCTGCCCACAAATGTTCTATAGGATTGAGGTCAGGGCTTGGTGAAGGCCACTCCAATACCTTGATTTTGTTGTCCTTAAGCCATTTTGACACAACTTTGGAAGTATGCTTGGGGTCATTGTCCATTTGGAAGACCCGTTTGGGACCAAACTTTAATTTTCTGACTGATGTCTTGAGATGTTACTTCAATATATCCACATAATTTTCCATCCTCATGATGCCATCTATTTTGTGAAGTGCACCAGTCCCTCCTGCAGCAAAGCACCCCCACAACATGATGCTGCCAACCCTTGTCACGGCTTCTAGGAGTAGTGGGTGGAGAAGTCAGGCGCAGAGAACAACAAGTAACGGTAACGCCAAACACTAAGGCGCATCACTTAAACCAGCCCAAAAGCAGGACCAAGAGAAAATAGTCCATGAGAATACACACCACATGAACAGAAAAACAAGCCCGCACAAAAGCAGGCGGGTATACCTGGTTTAAATAGACCAAATCAAAACCCAAACAAGAAACAGGTGTAACAAATCAGACAAAACTAACTGAAACAGAAAAGGGGATCGGTGGCAGCTAGTAGACCGGCGACGACGACCGCCGAGCGCCGCCCGAACAGGAAGAGAAACCACCTTCGGCGCGATTTGTGACAGTACCCCCCCTTCTGACGTGCGGCTCCCGCAGCGCGCCGACCCCAGCTTCGAGGGCGATCCGGATGGAGGAGATGGAAATCCCTTAGTAGTGATGGATCCAAAATGTCCCCCACAGGTACCCAGCACCTCTCCTCCGGACCATACCCCTCCCAGTCCACGAGGTACTGCGGGCCCCTCACTCAGTGTCTCGAGTCCAGAACAGCTCGTACCGTGTACGCAGGGGACCCCTTGATGTCCAGAGGGGGTGGAGGGACCTCCGGCCGTTGTGGAACAGGGAGGGGCTGTAGCTTCCCTCTACGCAGGTGCCTAGGAGCCTTACTCTGAGCGCACACCGAACAGGAGGAGACATAGAGCCTCACGTCCTTAGCTAAGGTGGGCCACCAGTACTTCCCCCTAAGACCCCACACTGTCCTCGCAATACCTGGATGACCTGAAGGGGGTAGTGTGTGAGCCCACCGAATCAATTGATCACGGACACCAAGCGGCACGTACCTTAGACCGGTAGGACACTGTGAAGGTGCAGGTTCCAACCGTAACGCCCGCTCGATGTCCGCGTCCACCTCCCATACCACCGGTGCCACCAGCCTAGAGGCTGGAAGGATGGGAGTAGGATCGCTGGACCGGTCCTCAGTGTCATAGACACAGGACAGCGCGTCGGCCTTAGTGTTGAGGGATCCTGGTCTATAAGAGATCGTGAATCTGAATCTGGTAAAGAACATGGCCCACCTAGCCTGATGAGGATTCAGTCTCCTCGCCGCCCGGATATACTCCAGATTACGGTGGTCAGTCCAGATGAGGAAAGGGTGCTTAGCCCCCTCAAGCCAGTGTCTCCACACCTTCAGGGCTTTCACCACAGCCAACAACTCCCGGTCCCCCACATCATAGTTTCGCTCCGCTGGACCTAGCTTCCTCGAAAAAAAAGGACAGGGGCGGAGCTTCGGTGGCGTGCCCGAGCACTGTGATAGCACGGCTCCAACCCCAGCCTCGGACTCCTCCACCTCCACTATGAACGCCAAAGAGGGGTCCGGATGCGCCAACACGGGAGCGTCAGTAAACAGCGCCTTCAACCGGTTGAAAGCTCCGTCCGCCTCGGCCGACCACCGTAAACGCACCGGCTCCCCCTTCAGCAGTGAGGTAATAGGAGCTGCCATCTGGCCAAAACCCCGGATAAACCTCCGGTAGTAATGGAAAAACCCTAAAAACCGCTGCACCTCCTTTACCGTGGTCGGAGTCGGCCAATTACGCACAACGTTAACGCAGTCACACTCCATCACCACCCCCGAGGTGGAAATGCGATAACCCAGGAAGGAAACGGCTCATTTGGAGAACACACATTTCTCAGCCTTGATGTATAGGTCATGCTCCAGCAGTCGCCCAAGTACCTTGCGCACCAGGGAGACATGCACAGCGCGTGTGGCGGAATAGATCAGGATGTCATCAATATACACCACCACACCCTGCCCGTGCAGGTCCCTGAGAATCTCATCTACAAAGGATTGAAAGACGGCTGGAGCATTCTTTAACCCATACGGCCTGACAAGGTACTCATAGTGGCCAGATGTGGTACTAAACGCTGTTTTCCACTCATCTCCCTCCCGAATACGCACCAGATTATACGTGCTCCTGAGGTCCAGTTTCGTGAAAAAACGTGCTCCGTGGAATGATTCCACCGCCGTAGCGGTGAGAGGTAGCGGATAACTAAACCCCACTGTGATTGAATTGAGACCTCAATAATCAATGCACGGACGCAGACCTCCCTCCTTTTTTTTCACAAAAAATAAACTTGAGGAGGCGGGTGACATGGAGGGCCGAATGTACCCGTCTCAGAGATTCTGTGACATAGCCAACGTCTCCTCCTGTGACAATGGGTACACGTGACTCCTGGGAAGTGCAGCGTTCTCCTGGAGGTTTATCACGCAATCCCCCCGTCGATGGCGTGGTAATTTGGTTGGCCTTTTCTTACAAAAAGCGATAGCCAAATCGGCATTTTCTGAGGGAATGCGCACAGTGGAAGCCTGGTCTGGACTCTCCACCGACGTGGCACCGATGGAAACTCCTATACACCTACCTGAACACTCCTCTGACCACCCCTGGAGAGCCCCCTGTTTCCAGAAAATTCGGGGATGGTGACTGGCCAGACAGGGAACCCGCAGCACCACTGGAAATGCAGGTGAATCGATAAGGAAGAAACTGATCCGCTCCCTATGATCCCCCTGCGTTACCATGTCCAGTGGAACCGTGGTCTCCCCGAACAGCCCTGACCCTAACGGTCGGCTATCTAAGGAGTGCACGGGGAAGGGTGGATCTATCGTCACCAACGGAATCCCCAACCTATGGGCGAGTCCGCGATCCATAAAACTCCCAGCTGCGCCTGAATCGACTAGCACCTTATGCTGGAGAGAGGGAGAAAATGCAGGGAAAGAAATGTATAAAAACATGTGACAAACAGGGAGCTCTGGGTGAGTTTGGTGCTGACTCACCTGGGGTGACCGAGAAGTGTTCCGCCTGCCATCTCGACTCCCAGACGAGCTCCTCCAGCACTGGTCGGAAGTGTGTCCTCTCCGACCACAGCTGGTGCAGTAAGAGCCTCCTCCTCCGGTCCCCCTCGATGCAGCCCCCCCTAATTCCATCGGAGTTGGAGCAGGAGGGCTGGGAGGTGGAACTGACAGGACCCCTTCTGAACGCCCGCGGGCATCTAGCAGGTTGTCCAGCCGGATCGACAAGTCTATGAGTTTGTAGAGGGAGAGTGTGGTGTCCCGACAAGCTAGGTCTCTGCGGACGTCCTCCCGGAGACTGCACCGGTAGTGGTCCATCAGGGCCCTGTCATTCCACCCGGCACCAGCGGCCAAGGTCCGGAACTCCAACGCGAAGTCCTGCGCGCTCCTCGTCTCCTGTCTGAGGTGAAACAGTCGTTCAACGGCGGGTGAACTCCGGGTAGTGATCCCGAGCTGAGTCTGGGCCGTTTCAGACAGCGTTGGTCCATTCCAGGGCTCTACCCGTCAGGCAGGAGATGAGGAGGCTCACAGTCTCTTCACCCGAGGGAGTCGGGCGAACGGTAGCCAGGTATAGCTCGAGCTGGAGCAAAAACCCATGGCACCCAGCCGCCGCTCCATCGTACTCCCTCGGGGGTGTGAGACGCAACGCGCTGGGACCGAACGCCGCCGGAGGAGGAGTGGGTTGCGTCTGCGGTGGAAGAGCTGGGGGTGAAGTCGGGACACCACTCCTCTCCCATCGCTCCATTCTCTCCATCATTTGGTCCATCGCCGAACCGATCCGATGGAGGATGGCCGTATGATGGAGGACGCGCTCCTCCATTGATGGAAGAGGTGTGGTCGCTGCTCCTGCTGACTGCATAGGAATGGTTTGGGCTTCTGTCACGGCTTCTAGGGGTAGTGGGTGGAGAAGTCAGGCGCAGAGAGCAGAGGTAGTTCAATCGTGATCTTTTAATCTAGAACAACAATAACGGTAACGCCAAACACTAAGGCGCATCACTTAAACCAGCCCAAAAGCAGGACCAAACAGTCCGGAGAAAATAGTCCATGAGAATACACACCACATGAACAGAAAAACAAGCCCGCACAAAAGCAGGCGGGTATACCTGGTTTAAATAGCCTAAATCAAAATCCAAACAAGAAACATGTATAACAAATCAGACAAAACTAACTGAAACAGAAAAAGTGATCGGTGGCAGTTAGTAGACCGGTGACGACCGCCGCCCGAACAGGAAGAAGAACCACCTTCGGCGGGATTCGTGACACTCCTGTGCTTCATGGTTGGGATGGTGTTCTTTGGATTGCAAGCCTCCCCCTTTTCCCTCTAAACGTAATTATGGTAATTATGGCCAAACAGTTATATTTTTGTTTCATCAGACCAAAGGACATTTCTCCAAAAAGTACGATCTTTGTCCCCATGTGCAGTTGCAAACCGTAGTCTGGCTTTTTTATGGTGGTTATGGAGCAGTGGCTTCTTCCTTGCCGAGCAGCCTATCAGGTTATGTCAATATGGGACTCGTTTTACTGTGGATATAGATACTTTTGTACCGGTTTCCTCCAGCATCTTTACAAGGTCCTTTGCTGTTGTTCTGGTATTGATTCGAATCAATGATTTTAGCCTCCCTTTGATTGAAATATGCATCTTTGTCATTTTCTATCCCCTTGCACCTGTCTATCTGGGGAATTTGGGAAAGTTTTAGCTGTTTATGATAACCCGCTTATCTTATTGTGGTGATTTTGTTAGAGAGAACATATCTGATTCTCCGCTAATCAAACAGATAAGCTCTGCATTGCAGATAACAGATAAGCCATATATTATGTTCCTTTCTAACGTAGAATATATTTGACATAAAAGCTAACATTTTCTTATTGCATTCATTATCATTCGTTAGCCTAAAAATCTATAATATTTCTAGCAATTTCTAGTCAATGGTCAAGGTCTTGTTTTAAAATGTTTGTCACAGAATGAAATGAATGAATCGTAAGACCTCTGGCTACACAAACTTGGACTATATAATGAAATTAAATAAAGAAGTCAAGCTCCTGAGATTCTTATTTTCCATTATCATGAACTGAACACCTCCCTCTGCAACTGGATCCTGGACTTCCTGACAGGCCAACCCCGGGTAGTGAGGGTAGGCAACAACACATCTTCATGGCCGTGCACGACTCCAACATCATCATTAGTACATTTGTTGACAACACGACGGTGGTAGGCTTGATCACCGACGACAATGAGACAGCTTATAGGGAGGTCAGTGACCTGCCAGTGTGGTGCCAGGATAACAACCTTTCCCTCAACGTCAGCAAGACAAAGGAGCTGATCATGAATTACAGTAAACAGGAGGGCCGAGCATGCCCCCTTCCCCATAGGGAGCATGCTCGGGCCTGTGGAGCTGTTTGAGAGCTTCAAGTTCCTCGGTGTCCACATCACTAAGGAATTAACATGGTCCAGACACACCAACACAGTCATGAAGAGGGGACAACAACACCTCTTCCCCTCAGGAGACTGAAAAGATTTGGCATCGGCCCTCAGATCCTCAAAAGTTATACAGCTGCACCATTGAGAGCATCTTGACTGGCTGCATCATCGCTTGGTATGGCAACTGCTTGGCATCCAACCACAAGGCGCTATAGAGGATAGTGGGTGTGGCCCAGTACATTACTGGGGCCGAGCTCCTTGCCATCCAGGACCTCCAGGACTCTAGCCACCCAAGTCAGAGACTGATAGCTCTGCTACCGCACAGCAAGCGTTACCGATGCACCATGTCTGGAACCAACAGGACCTTGAACAGCTTCTACCCCCAAGCAATAAGACTGCTAAATAGTTAACCAAATAGCTACCTGGACAATCTGCATTGAGCCCTTTTGCACTAACACTTTTGACTCATGACATACGCTGCTGCGTATGTCTGTTGCCTTGTCACTTTACCCCTACCTATATGTACTGTACATATCTACCTCAATTACCACATACCCCTGCACTTTGACTCAGTACTAATTTCAGTTTATGTGGCAAAACAAGCAAGTATAGTGTAGAGAGTCATTGTACCATCCAAACCACTATGAACTATATTTTCTATAACCAAACATATTGTTTTTTCAGGGGTTTGAAGCTGGTGTACAAAACAGAAAGTAACAGATGCTAAAATTAAACATAAAGTGGGAAGCATAGAAATATAACACATAGAACGGATCTAAAGCTTCTTAGACTTGCTTTCATTTCTATGTGAATTTTGTCAGGTCAGTGTCACGTTCGCTGGAATAATTATCGGACCAAGCTGCAGCGCGATATGGTTTCCACATATTATTTATTAGACACGCACAAAACAACAAAGAAAGAACGAAACAAACAACGAACTAAGAGGTGTACACTAACTCAAAACAATATCCCATCAAACACAGGTGGAAAAAATGCTACTGAAATATGATCCCCAATTAGAGACAACGATAGCCAGCTGCCTCTAATTGGGAATCACACTAAACACCAACATAGAAAAACTAAACTAGAACCCCACATAGAAAAATAATGATTAGAAAACCCCCCAGTCACACCCTGACCTACTCTACCATAGAAAATAAGGGCTCTCTATGGTCAGAACGTGACAGTCAGCCAAAAAGTTCCATATTGCAGCTTAACATTTTCATGTCAAATTTTCACGTTTAACATAAAAGACCCCTTCACCTTTTCCACATTTTGTTAAGTTACAGCCTTATTCAAAAATAGATTCAATATATTTTTCCCTAATCAATGTACACACAATTTTCCATAATAACAAAGCAAAAAACGTTTTTTTGAATTGTTTTGCAAATGTATTAAACATAAAAAACTGAAATACCTTATTTACATAATCATTCAGACCCTTTGCTATGAGACTCGAAATTTAGTTCAGGTACATCCTGTTTCCATTGATCATCATTGATATGTTTCTACAACTTGATTGGAGTCCACCAGTGATTGGACATGATTTGGAAAGGCACACACCTGTCTATAAACGTTTATTTTCTTTTTTTTGTCGATATAAGATCCCACAGTTGACAATGCGTGTCAGAGCAAAAACCAAGCCATGAAGTCGAAGGAATTGTCCGTAGAGCTCCGAGACAGGATTGTGTCGAGGCACAGATCTGGGGAAGTGTACCAAAAAACTTCTGCAGCATTGAAGGTCCCCAAGAACACAGTGGCCTCCATCATTCTTAAATGAAAGAAGTTTGGAACCACCAAGATACTTCCTAGAGCTGGCCGCCCAGCCAAACTGAGCAATTGGAGGTGAATGGCCTTTGTCAGGGAGATGACCAAGCACCCGATGGTCACTATGACAGAGCTCCAGAGTTCCTCCATTGAGATGGGAGAACCTTCCAGGACAACCAACTCTGCAGCACCACCAGGTCTTTATGGTAGAGTGGCCAGACGGAAGCCACTCCTCAGCAAAAGGTACCTACAGAACTCTCAGACCATGAGAAACAAGACTCCCTGATCTGATGAAACCAAGTTGAACTCTTTGGCCTGAATGCCAAGCGTCACGTCTGGAGGAAAACTGGCACCATCCCTACGATGAAGCATGGTGGTGGCACCATCATGCTGTGGGGATGTTTGTCAGTACTTGGAGAATAGTCACGATCGAGGGAAAGATGAACGGAGCAAAGTACAGAGAGATCCTTCATGAAAACCTGCTCCAGAAGGCTCAGAACCTCAGACTGGGGCAAAGGTTCACCATCCAACAGAACAACAACCCTAAGCACACAGCCAAGACAACACAGGAGTGGCTTCAGCCAGAACCCGGACTTGAACCCGATCTAACATCTCTGGAGAGACCCGAAAATAGCTGCGCAGCCATGCTCCCCATCCAACCTGACAGAGCTTGAGAGGATCTGCAGAGAATATTGGGAGAAACTCTCCAAATACAGGTGTACCCAATAACACTCAAGGCTGTAAGCGCTACGAAAAGTGCTTCAAGAAAGTACTGAGTAAATCCATTTTAGAATAACAAAATGTAACAAAATGTGGAAAAAGTGAAGGGGTCTGAACACTTTCCGAATGCACTGTATTTCCATCGCATTTTAACCACTATTTGTCAAAATGGCAATCAGGCATCGATCATCATGTCACCAGAATAAGACCCTCTGCATTTATTGGAAAGAAGCATGAAGCTCATACCATGCATTTCAAGGTCGCGTGTACAGTTTCAGCATAAAGAATGTGTGCGCTTTGAATAAATGGCACCTTTGTTGTGGAAGTAATTATGGTAGGCTACAAATACACACCCGTCCTGAGCGTTGATTATTGATCATGCAGATAGTAGAGCAGAAGGCCATAGCCAAAATAGATCATTTAACAGTTCCATTCCACATCACATTGTTCATAGAAATAATTTACGATAATTTACTGGTTTCTCGCAGTTATTTATCACAGAAAAAGGAAATGAGTTTTGGCGGTAAATCCTGGTAAATCTCTGTAACCTGGACGTGGCAGGGGTGTGGTAGGGGTCGTGGCAGGAACGCAGTCTGCCTGTCAGCACAGCTGAATTTTAGAGAGCATTTTAGAGGCCCCCATCTTGCCAGTGTAGAGACGTTTTTTAATTTTTAAGCCAATCTCCTGATATTCTATAAATGTCTCCATGGAGTTGAGAGAAATGTTTGCAGTTTTAAAGCTTATTTCCTGTCATTCTATGCATTTTACCATGGCTAATGCTGTGTTATTTTGCTCAAACATAATAACAAAATCAATATCACTAAATTCATTGTTTTGGGAATTTTCAATTCTCCCTGACTGTCTAGCTTTTATTTTGGTGATTGTTAGTTCTCAAAGATTAAATGATTTAAAGATATACAGGTCCATTATCTTTTCTACATACTCTATATCTGTTTTTAGTTGTTGAACTGCTTTTTAATCCACAAAATTAGTAAAAAATGTTAAGCACTGTTTGGGCGACCTGAAAAACACAACGTTAGGCGACCCGCCCAAGGATTTCAACGGCAGAAGAAAACCCTGCACACATGTGTTGGTGTCACTGTGTTCTTCTCGATCCATGTGAACATACTGTGTATTATTGTGTGTGTCATCCTATTTGTATGAGGCTGTATGGTTTGAGGCTGGATTCATATTGGGTTAAGATCAACCATACTAATAAATAATCATCCATTACAGCATACAGATCAATCATACTAATCAATAATCATCCATTACAGCATACAGATGAACCATACTAATAAATAATCATCCATTACACCATACAGATCAACCATACTAATAAATAATCATCCATTACAGCATACAGATCAATCATACTAATCAATAATCATCCATTACACCATACAGATCAATCATACTAATCAATAATCATCCATTACACCATGCAGATCAATCATACTCATCAATAATCATCCATTACACCATACAGATCAACCATGCTAATCAATAGACTTCAAACTCTCCATACATACAGAAGGCAAAGTTATTCTCCAGGGAATTGAAGGACAGTTGCAAAGGCATTCATGACTGTGTTTAAGCTGTACCAAGACCTCACAGTTGGGGTTGGTGTATCTATCTGTGAAATGTAGGGAATGCAGTTACTGATGTAACTTTGTTGTCAGCTTGTTTGGAAAGAGCAGTCTGAGAAAAGCCTCCCTTTGTACCCTGAACAGATGGTTCTCCCCTACACAGAGTGGAGTGCTTATGGAATGTGTGTGTGTGTGTGTGTGTGTGTACATCAGCTGCTGGGCAGAATAGCTAGATTCCTGTGTGCAGAGATGTCACTGCTGTAGTGTTTGAAACAGATCCAGACTTGAACATTGCGACTGCAGCCAGATGTTCAGATTCACAGCTAGCAGCTCCTCTCTGGGGGCAATGTCCCACATGGCACCCTATTCCCTACATAGTGCACAACTTTTGACCAGGGCTTTGGACACTGGTCAAAAGTAACGCAATATATAGGAAATAGGGAGACATTTGGGACACAGCCTGGATATTAGCTCTGCTGGACTCTCTGGCTTCACTCCAGCTGTAGTTAGTTCACTGCTAGTAGGAGAGTCAGAAGGGGAAAGAAGAAACACACTTACAGAATACTAGCTTGGTATATCTGTGCTTAAAGGTAAAGTTATTATTATTATTTTAGTTGAAATGGATGTGTGTGATGGATCTGAACCGAGGACAGCAGGGAGTCTTTGAGCATTGTCATTGTAAGATGTTTATGGCTTGAAACTAATGCATTTTCTTGTCTGTTTGTTTCATGCAGTATTTTTCTTTAATGCAGTTTCTCTGTATCTTCTCTAATGCCATATCTTCTTTGTATCTTCTCTAATGCAACATCTTTTCTAATGCAGTATCTTTTATAATGCAGTATCTTCTCTGTATCTTTTCTGTATCCTCTCCAATGCTGTATCTTCTATATTGCTGTATCTTCTCTGTTTGTTTAATGTTGTAACGTTATCTTCACTCTTTGTTTAATACTGTATCTTCTTAGTTTTTAATGCTGTATCTTGTTTCAGGGGATCTGCTGTTTGATCGGTTTGAAAGTTGGTGTTGCTGATCCAGGTGCTGAGGTGGTCTGAGAGGAACATGGCAAATCCATATAGCTCTTACATCAGACAGCAGTCCCTCTGGATCTACCTGACCACCAGTCACACCACCAGACTACCTGTTCCCTAGTAACACACCGTAACAGACTGTAACCGACTGTAGAGACAACATGGACACAGTTCTGATGGTTACTCTGGAGGAGCGACAGTCTCTGGTCATGTCAGCATCATCTGGTAGGACCTTCTCACCACAGACACTGGCACATACACAGGTACAGACACAGGCACAGCAACAGACACAACCAGAGACACAGACACCCCAGTCCTCCTCAGAATGTGCTTCAGAGTCTTCTCATGATGACGACAGCTCCACAGAGAGAGGTGAGGATGTTTGTTTGACTGGACCACTAAGCAGTGACTATAACAGGACTGGAGCTCCTGGGATAGAGGGAAAACTAGCTGTTAGTACTGGAGGGCCAGCAGGACCAGTAGAGTCTGGTTCTGATGTCTCCCCTCCTGACCCTCTAGACCCTCTCCAGATCGTCTGTCCCGGGGGTCTCCTCAGTGAGCCAGGCAGTGTGACATCACCATCGCCTGATGATGCCAATCACAATGGATTGGATTTACACAGTACTTCTCCAGCTGAGGACCCCTGCCTTGCCTCCAATGTTCCTTCTCCTAGGATAGAGGGAGATGTGGATGTTCTTGCTCCTAAGATAGAGGGAAACCTGGAGGTTGAGGACAGTGACAGACCTGTAGAATCAGGGCATTTCCTGGATGCTAACCTCTCTGGTCAGCTAGAGGACATGGAGCTGGGGCATACCTCGCCCAGCCAGACAGAGAGCGACATGGAGCTAGAGGAGGAGTCACCCAGATGGACAGAAACAGACAGCCAGCCTGAGGACCACTCAGAGGGGCCTATGGATAACGGACATGTCCCTACTGATCTGGAACACACAGAAGACAACCATGTGCCCTTCCCTCTAGGACATATCCATACCTTTCTGGTCCAATCAGAGGCAGAGGTCAGCCATGTCACTATCTCTGTGGTCCAATCAGAGACTTTTAGCTCCATCCCTTCTCTAGTGGTCAGTGTAGACAACAACATGGATCCCTTCAGACCACCCTCCCTCCCCATAGCCCTCTCTGAGGCCCCCTTGGTGGGGCTAGGGCTCTGCGATCACCCCCGCATCATCAAACACAAACCTAGCTCCATCACCTTCTCAGACTACACCTGTAGTTCCTCCACCTGTCACTCTAGCACCGACCACAGTGTCTTCATCAATGACAGCTCCGACTGCAGGGAGTCTTCCTCAGAGGAGGATGATGAAGGTGATGTTGATGAAGATGGGGATGATGACAACATATTCCCAGAGCTGCTTCAGAGCAGGGAGTTCCTGGTCAGTCGGAGGAGAAGGAGCAGCAACAAAGAGAGAGACAAAGTAGTTCAGAAGAGAAGTTCTCTGAATCCCCAGGCTGAGGCACCAGTCAGCTCTACAACCAACACTTCAGCCAGCTCCCACCTCTCCTCCTCTTCTTCCTCCAAAAACCAGAACCACGGCGGCTACGAGGCAGAGACTGAGACCAGCAACACAGAGGTAGGCATTACAAACATTACAGTATTTTAGAGACACAACTGTAAAGATAGTCCCACCTATATTCCTCACATATTGATGTAATATTCATGTCTTTGTTGAATGGTTCAGTAGAGATGTGTTTGAACGTTTATGTCAGGTTTAGGGACTGTGTACTAACTGTAGTTTAACAACATTAGATACAGTATATTAATATACATGAATCTATTGTATATTAGTATAATCCAGCCTGTTCTCTCAATGAGGAGACGTGACTGTTGCTCCCCCAGGCTGTGTATTTCCTGCCTCCTGGCCAGGAGCCATATGTATCAAGGGTCTTAGAGTAGGAGTGCTGATCTATGAGCAGTTCTTGGGTTAAATGTGTAAGACCCAGCCTACTAGGTATCCCCTTTCCTTTACTCTGAGATGCTTGATACAAAAAGGCCCCAGATGTCTTCCATTATTTAATTCCACTTAGGCTCAATACAAACACAGTGCTTTGCTATACAAACACTTTCAATAGTCTGCTCCCCACTGTTTGTTGTTATTGCATTCTGAGATATTACTCTATTGGAATGAGTTTGTAGGAGTACATTGAGAATCTAGCATTTTCCCCAGCATTTTAAAACACAAAACCCAGCAGGCATTGCAGGAATGCAGACATCCTTAAACAGCCGTTGCTTTCCCTCCAGTCCTGTTTTGTCAGAGCTCCTACACAGGCATCATTGTGTCTATTACAGTAACAGTGAACTTAGTCTAACCTTAACCAACAGTATCTACAGATTTATTCAGCTTCATTCTCCCCTATAATGTCAAAAGTGCATTCCTCGGCTCTGATCAAAAGTAATGCATTATAGGGAATAGGGAGCCATACTGCAGCAGCTCTGTGGTGTTTTTCTCCCAACCGTCCCTCTGGTCTTGGTAGTTACCAGGCTGTGACTCCATCCCTCCAGGTTTACTAGTTACCAGGCTGTGACTCCATCCCTCCAGGTTTACTAGTTACCAGGCTGTGACTCCATCCCTCCAGGTTTACTAGTTACCAGGCTATGACTCCATCCCTCTAGGTTTACTAGTTACCAGGCTGTGACTCCATCCCTCCAGGTTTACTAGTTACCAGGCTGTGACTCCATCCCTCCAGATTTACTAGTTACCAGGCTGTGACTCCATCCCTCCAGGTTTACTAGTTACCAGGCTGTGACTCCATCCCTCCAGGTTTACTAGTTACCAGGCTATGACTCCATCCCTCTAGGTTTACTAGTTACCAGGCTGTGACTCCATCCCTCCAGGTTTACTAGTTACCAGGCTGTGACTCCATCCCTCCAGGTTTACTAGTTACCAGGCTGTGACTCCATCCCTCCAGGTTTACTAGTTACCAGGCTGTAACCCCATCCCTCCAGGTTTACTAGTTACCAGGCTATGACTCCATCCCTCCATGTTTACTAGTTACTAGGCTGTGAGTCCATCCCTCCAGGTTTACTAGTTACCAGGCTGTGACTCCATCCCCCTAGTTTACCAGTTACCAGGCTGTGACTCCATCCCTCCAGGTTTAATGCTAGTTACCAGGCTGTGGCTCCATCCCTCCAGGTTTAATGCTAGTTACCAGGCTGTGACTCCATCCCTCCAGGTTTAATGCTAGTTACCAGGCTGTGACTCCATCCCTTCAGGTTTACTAGTTACCAGGCTATGACTCCATCCCTCCAGGTTTACTAGTTACCAGGCTGTGACTCCATCCCTCCAGGTTTAATGGTAGTTACCAGGCTGTGACTCCATCCCTCCAGGTTTAAATGGTAGTTACCAGGCTGTGACTCCATCCCTCCAGGTTTAATGGTAGTTACCAGGCTGTGACTCCATCCCTCCAGGTTTAATTGTAGTTACCAGGCTGTGACTCCATCCCTCCAGGTTTACTAGTTACCAGGCTGTAACCCCATCCCTCTAGGTTTAATGCTAGTTACCAGGCTGTGACTCCATCCCTCCAGGTTTACTAGTTACCAGGCTGTAACCCCATCCCTCTAGGTTTAATGGTAGTTACCAGGCTGTGACTCCTTCCCTCCAGGTTTACTAGTTACCAGGCTGTGACTCCATCCCTCCAGGTTTAAATGGTAGTTACCAGGCTGTGATTCCATCCCTCCAGGTTTAATGCTAGTTACCAGGCTGTGACTCCATCCCTCCAGGTTTAATGGTAGTTACCAGGCTATGACTCCATTCCTCCAGGTTTAATGGTAGTTACCAGGCTGTGACTCCATCCCTCCAGGTTTAAATGGTAGTTACCAGGCTGTGACTCCATCCCTCCAGGTTTAATGGTAGTTACCAGGCTGTGACTCCATCCCTCCAGGTTTAAATGGTAGTTACCAGGCTGTGATTCCATCCCTCCAGGTTTAATGGTAGTTACCAGGCTGTGACTCCATCCCTCCAGGTTTAATGGTAGTTACCAGGCTATGACTCCATTCCTCCAGGTTTAATGGTAGTTACCAGGCTGTGACTCCATCCCTCCAGGTTTACTAGTTACCAGGCTGTAACCCCATCCCTCTAGGTTTAATGGTAGTTACCAGGCTGTGACTCCATCCCTCCAGGTTTACTAGTTACCAGGCTGTGACTCCATCCCTCCAGGTTTAATGGCAGTTACCAGGCTGTGACTCCATCCCTCCAGGTTTAAATGGTAGTTACCAGGCTGTGATTCCATCCCTCCAAGTTTAATGGTAGTTACCAGGCTGTGACTCCATCCCTCCAGGTTTAAATGGTAGTTACCAGACTGTGATTCCATCCCTCCAGGTTTAATGGTAGTTACCAGGCTGTGACTCCATCCCTCCAGGTTTAATGGTAGTTACCAGGCTATGACTCCATTCCTCCAGGTTTAATGGTAGTTACCAGGCTGTGACTCCATCCCTCCAGGTTTAAATGGTAGTTACCAGGCTGTGACTCCATCCCTCCAGGTTTAATGGTAGTTACCAGGCTGTGACTCCATCCCTCCAGGTTTAATGGTAGTTACCAGGCTGTGACTCCATCCCTCCAGGTTTAATGGTAGTTACCAGGCTGTGACTCCATCTCTCCAGGTTTAATGGTAGTTACCAGACTGTGAGTGACCCCATCTTCCAAAGTTCACTGGACTTTAAAAGTCTCTTCTGGACGTTGATGAATCATGTTTACATCATACACCTATGGTTTACCTGTGTCAGGGACACCAGATCTCTGACAGTGCATAGCTGTCATTCCTCAGCTTAACCTTCATTTAACTAGGCAAGTCAGTTAAGAACAAATTATTATTTACAATGATGGCCTACCGGGGAACAGTGGGTTAACTGCCTTGTTCAGGGGCAGAATGACAGATTTTTTGTCAGCTCAGGGATTCGATCCAGCAACCTTTCGGTAACTGGCCCAATGCTCTAACCACTAGGCAACCTGCTGCCCCAAGAATAAAAAAAGAATAAATAAAATAATAAAACATAGAACATAACATAAAACAGAGGGGAGAGGTTAGGGAACACTCCCACTGCCTCTGCTGATAGCCCAAGGCAGGCTTTACAGACTGTA
Organism: Oncorhynchus mykiss; assembly: GCF_013265735.2. NCBI lineage: Eukaryota > Metazoa > Chordata > Actinopteri > Salmoniformes > Salmonidae > Oncorhynchus > Oncorhynchus mykiss. The sequence goes on along the minus strand of NC_048591.1, from coordinate 17,151,892 downwards.
TGACACAACACTGGGAATGGGCTGTTTGTGAGCATAAAGGTTGTTTGGGGAAAGGGAGGAGGAGTGCTTTAAATACCTGGAACTGGTTTAAACTGGGCCTTGGTCTAAATAGGAAACAGGGTGCCATTTGGGATGCAACCAGGGGCTCTGACAGGCAACACTCCTGTTTGTTTTTCAGACAGTCCATTTGAACTACAGCTTTTCATGCTAGCCATTTGAGGGCACCATTGCTACATAGTAATCCTACATGGCCTATGCACACGTCTCTCTAGTTCTCTCTTCCACTCTCTCTCTCTGTGCATCAATCCGTTGGTTATGGTATGTTTGTGTATACTGTAAAAATACATGTTTCTGTGATGTTGTTTATCTTTATCTAGTTTAGAAGTGAAAATATTATACTGGTGTGACTCAGTGCAGAGTAGAAGCCTGTTCTCACCAAGGGATAGACCTGGGAACTTAGCAGGTAACTCCTAGAAAGTTAGGAGAGAATGGGTTTGAACTATTTTTCAGCTGAGTAACCTATTAGCCTAGCCGTTGTTCCCTTTCACATGCTTCCCTGCTCCATTTCTATCCCAATCATCAATCGAATCAACCCTCTCCCTGCCTGGTAATCTATGCCTCTCTCAGTGGTTGGTATGGTCCAGGCACAGTGCTCAGAGCTCACACACTTCATTCCTCATTGTCATGTCAAAGACCCGGCCTTGGGGTTTACAATGTAGCCAATTTACCCTGATAAAGATATCGTCCCTCTCACGTTTAGTTTTCCCCTGAAGATAACACTACTGTCTGTCTCATGCCGACAGCATTGCCATGGCATCAGTGTTTTTCACTATTTATGGGGCCAGAAAGAGGAGGTAAAAGGAATCATGGGTAGTCTCTCTCAGCTTCAAGCCTTCTCTGAAATTCCCCTCATTCTGAGAAAAAGTGTCAGCATTCCGAGGCGGGCAGGCAGCACTGTGTGTGGCTGTCAGAGAGAAGAGAGACAGTAGGAGACATTGTGTTCTAGTGTGTTCCAGATATAGCACAGGGAGACAGACAGATAGACAGATTGAGGCGTTTCCCCTGTCAGAGGTGAACCAGCTGACCCTAGGTGGACTGACTTCTGCTCTGATCACTACTAGTAACACCTTTATGTTGTAGGAATTATCTAGATGCATTACCACCTCTAGTTCCCTGTCCCTACATAGATTAGTGTTTCTCCTGAACTGTATTTCCTATATTTTCTTGTCCATTCCCATTTTGTTTTCATTCTGATGAAGGCCGTTGGTGGCCAAAACGTCATGGCTTTAACTAGATTAAAAAAGTAGCACGATTTTAATAGTGAGGGAGAATCACGCCTATTTACTGTATGTTGTGACTGAGACTCAGTGCCTCTACATTGAAGCAGGAAGAACAGGAGGCCAGTGGGAGGGTCACACCCATGGCTCAGACACCAGCACTACTACAGTAGGTCCTCTAGATAACACACTCATCAATAGGATGATTGTTTGGAGGAGAGGGGTTTTAATGCAGCATGGAGAAAGAGCTAGGCGCACAGGGGCTCCTGGGGGCACTAACAGATAGAACACAGAGCCAGGGGCCAGGGGGTTCCAGGGGGCCGGGACTCCAACAGACAGACACACTCAGAACACAGACAACAGTTCCGCAGTTTAATTCCAGGAAATTAATGAATGGCTTTGTGTCGGCTGCTTGACTTCTGAGTCACACTGTTGCGCAACAAGGGTCTCAAAGAGAGAGAGAGAGAGAGAGACCTTAACCTCCAGATCTTCTAACATGTTTTTCTCTGGATGTGTCCCTATATAGTGCCTATGGGCCCTGGTCAAAAGTAGTGCACTATAAAGGGACTAGGGTGCCATTTGGGACACACACAGAGACAAACATGAGCTGTGTTAGAGGATCTGGACTGTAGGTTAAGATCTGTGATACTGCGTGAAGACTGCTAAGAACTAGGTGGTGAAGATATCACATTTCCCTCTATGCTGGTCTGTACTGTTTATGTTCACTCTGACATTTATAAAATTATTTTTCTGCTCCTCTAATGATCTCTTAAATGTATTTAGAGTTTTTAGTTGTCACCTGGTGCTCATAACCTTCTCCAACTATCCGAACGATTTCAACGTTATTATCCAGAGAATTAAATTGTAGCTCTCTGAAGATCTTGTTTTTTTCCTGTCCAACTACGGAGTAGTGATTGTTGTCGTCCTAATTAATTTACCTTTGTTCCTGACACTGCATGCTCCGGCTTTGTACATGGTGTCACAATAGTCTATTTCTGCAGAATCTATAGGTTCCTCCAGTGTTGTCTAATAACTGTCTCTGCCCTACCTTTCTCTTCCCCCAGGAGTCTCCCCTGGTCCAGCCTCAGACCCTGTGGTGTGAGTCTATGAGCCAGCTGATGAGGAAACTGGACCAGCTCAACCTGGACATAGAGGAGGCTCTGAGTGCATCATCCTCCCCCTCGGACACACCCTGCACCGCACGCAGACAACAGGTCAGTCACACACACACCCTGCACCGCACTCGGACAACAGGTCAGTCACACACACACACACCCTGCACCGCACACAGACAACAGGTCAGTCACACACACACCCTGCACCGCACACAGACAACAGGTCAGTCACACACACACACACACACACACACCCTGCACCGCATGCAGACAACAGGTCAGTCACACACACACACACCCTGCACCGCACGCAGACAACAGGTCAGTCACACACACACCCTGCACCGCACTCGGACAACAGGTCAGTCACACACACACACACCCTGCACCGCACACAGACAACAGGTCAGTCACACACACACCCTGCACCGCACACAGACAACAGGTCAGTCACACACACACACACACACACACACCCTGCACCGCATGCAGACAACAGGTCTGTCACACACACACATACCCTACACCGCACGCAGACAACAGGTCAGTCACACACACACCCTGCACAGGACACAGACAACAGGTCAGTCACACACACACCCTGCACAGCACGCAGACAACAGGTCAGTCACACACACACCCTGCACAGCACGCAGACAACAAGTCAGTCACACACACACACACACACACACACCCTGCACAGCACGCAGACAACAGGTCAGTCACACACACACCCTGCACAGCACGCAGACAACAGGTCAGTCACACACACACACACACCCTGCACCGCACACAGACAACAGGTCAGTCACACACACACACCCTGCACAGACAACAAGTCAGTCACACACACACCCTACACAGCACGCAGACAACAGGTCAGTCACACACACACACACCCTGCACCGCACGCAGACAACAGGTCAGTCACACACACACACACCCTGCACCGCACGCAGACAACAGGTCAGTCACACACACACACCCTGCACCGCACGCAGACAACAGGTCAGTCACACACACACACCCTGCACCGCACGCAGACAACAGGTCAGTCACACACACACACACACACACACACACACACACACACACACACACACACACACACACACACACACACACACACACACACACACACACACACACACACACACACACACACACACACACACACACACACACAGAGACAACAGGTCAGTCACACACACACACACACACCCTGCACCGCACGCAGACAACAGGTCAGTCATACACACACACCCTGCACCGCACGCAGACAACAGGTCAGTCACACACACACCCCGAACTGCATGCATACAACAACTCAGTCACACACAGACACACACCCTGCACAGCACAGCACACAGACAGACAGCAGGTGACATGACCATGTTGACTGAAATGCGAGCCATGTACTAACCAGTGATACATTTGGGAAATCTATACATTCCTATGTTGTACAATATGTATTATTGTTATAGTCATTCAACAGGTGTCTAACAGGACTCTAAGTCCATGCTGCTAAATCATGTACTTTACAATACACATACATTCACCTAGCTAACATACATTTAATCTAGGAAACATACTAGACTCAGGATGGCATCCTATTCCCTTTATAGTGCACTACTTTTGACCAAAGCCCTATAGGTGCCATTGGGATGCAGCCTCAGAAGCTTGTAGGTCTGAGAAGGACTGTTCCGTCATAAGCCTTAAGGATAACTGTGATATATGTTGATGTACCGTACATACACAGCATGTTGTCATATAGTGGAAGCTGTCTGTCTGGGGCACTATGGCCATTATCAGGCTGTCTTTGAGTCTGCTTCTCTGAATGCTGCAGGCGTCCATTTTATGATGGGAGAGGAGGGAGCTGGCTGTTAGAAAAGCTGCTACAGTGTGGTGTGTCTAGCAGTAGTCTGGCCAGGGTGGTGGGCCAGGCGGGGCAGAGACAGACAGACAGCCATTGTGTGGAGATGTTGTTACCGGGACCTTGTAGCTCTGGTCCTACATAAGACTCCTCTCATGGAGGCTTGCATCATGAAATACCCCAGCAGTTAGTTAGCAGAGGGCAACAACAGAAAGAGGCCTGTATGGTTCTGTATGTGATCAGCACAGAGCTCTTGTTGTGTGGGTAGAGGAGGTTGTTTGTATGATTGAGCACGTTAGGAATGGTTACAGAGTGGTTAGCAGAGGGGCACATGCCTGAAGGCATCCCATCAGCAGCCATAATACACATTCAGAGAGACAGCTTTAACTAACGACAGGCAGCCCGGAGGAGACCACACGACATCTTTACTAGAGGGACTTGACAAGGACACACTCTTTGTCCTTTCAGTGGACGATTAACAGGCTGCCTTGTCTCTGTCTGTCACTGTCTGTCCGATAGATATTGAACTGAAGACTGCGTACCCTGCCGCTGACCATCCCAGAGACAGACTGACAGACTGACAGAAAGACTGGCAGATAGACAGACAGGCAGGCAAGGATCCAGTGTTGACGGTTGTTATTGTGCTGTTGTTGCAGTGTGGAGCTGTGTCTGGGACGGCAGTAAACCAATCTCTTAATGAGAAGGACAGTACACTGCTGCAGCGAGGGGAACCAGACACAGGAGAATGTCCCAGACAGGACCAACACAAGACCACGGCCCCTCGTATCTCAGCCATAGGAACCAGAGCCAGGACCAAGAAGACAGTCGTAAGTTCCTCTGAGACTCTCCCTCGTCCTTTTGACTCCTGCTTACTCTGTGCCTGTGTACCTGTCTGTCTGGGTCTGGGTGAAACAATGTGATTTAGATATCATAAGAGAGTTCTCAGTGCCTTCAGAAAGTATTCCTACCCCTTAACTTATTCCATATTTTGTGGTGTTACAGCCTGAATTCAATATAGATTAAAAATTAAAAATATCTCTCCCATCGGCCTCCTGGGTGGCGCAGTGGTTAAGGGCGCTGTACTGCAGCGCCAGCTGTGCCACCAGAGACTCTGGGTTCGCGCCCAGGATCTGTCGTAACCGGCCGCAACCGGGAGGTCCGTGGGGCGACGCACAATTGGCCCAGCGTTGTCTTGATTAGGGAGGGTTTGACCGGTAGGGATGTCCTTGTCTCATCGCGCACCAGCGACTCCTGTGGCGGGCCGGGCGCAGTAACCACAGCTGCACGGTGTTTCCTCCGACACATTGGTGCGGCTGGCTTCCGGGTTGGATGCGCGCTGTGTTAAGAAGCAGTGCGGCTTGGTTGGGTTGTGTTTCGGAGGATGCATGACTTTCAACCTTCGTCTCTCCCGAGCCCGTATGGGAGTTGTAGCGATGAGACAAGATAGTAGCTACTAAACAATTGGATACCATGAAATTGGGGAGAAAAAAGGGGGTAAAATAAATAAAAAAATATTTAAAAAATAAAAATATATATCTCACCCATCTACATACCCCATAAAGACCAAATGAAAATATGTTTTTAGAAATGTTTTCAAATGTATAAAAAAAAGAAATTCAAAAATACAGTATTTCATTTACATAAGTATTTGCACCCCTAAGTCAATGCATGCTAGAAACACTTTGGCAGTGAATACAGCTGTGAGTCTTTCTGGGTAAGTTTCTAAGAGCTTTCACATTATAATTTATAAAACAGCCATTTCCAAGTCTTGCCATAGATTTTCAAGCCGATTTAAGTCAAAACTTTAACTAGGCCACTCAGGAACATTCAATGTCATCTTGGTAAGCAACTCCAGTGTATATTTGGCCTTGTGTTGTAGGTTATTGTCCTGCTGAAAGTTGAATTTGTCTCCAAGTGTCTGTTGGAAAGCAGACTGAACCATGTTTTCCTCTAGGATTTTGCCTGTACTTAGCTCTAATCTGTTTATTTCTATCCTAAAAAACTCCCTAGTCCTTGCAGATGACAAGCATACCCATAACATGATGCAGCCACCACCATGCTTTCAAATATGAAGAGTGGTACTCAGTGATGTGTTGTGTTGGATTTGCCTCAAACCTAAAACTTTGTTTTCAGGACATAAAGTAACTTTGTTTGACACGTTTTGCAGTTTTACTTTAATGCCCTGTTGCAAACAGGATGCGTGTTTTTTGAAGTATGTTATATTCTGTATAGGCATCCTTCTTTCACTCTGATATTTAGGTTAGTATTTTGGAGTAACTACAATGTTGTTGATCCATCCTCAGTTTTCTCCTTTCACAGCCATTAAACTCTAACTGTTTTAAAGTCACCCTTGGCCTCATGGTTAAATCTCGGTTTCCTTCCTCTCCGGCAACTGAGTTAGGAAGGACGCCTGTATCTTTATTGTGACTGGGTGCATTGATGCACCATCCAAAGTGTACTTAATAACTTCACCATGCTCAATAGGTGCCCTTCTTTGCGAGGAATTTGAAAACTGGTCTTGGTGGTTGAATCTGTGTTTTAAATTCCCTGCTCAACTGAGAGACCTTGCAGATAATTGTATGTGTGGGGTACAGAGATGAAGGAGTCATTCAAATATCATGTTAAACACTAGTCTTGATCTTATTTAGGCTTGGCACAACAAAGGGGCTGAATAATTAATGACTCAAGTTCCCAAAAAATAATTCCACTGACATTATGGGGTATTGTGTGTAGGCCAGTGGCATAAAAGCTCAATTTAATTCATTTAATATTCAGGCTGCCTTCAGCTAGCTACAGAAAGTATTTTAAATAGATTTTCTCTCTGCTAACTTAAACAACATTCCTCTTATTAGCTGTGAAATGTAATTGATAAACTAAGAATGGCCCTGTTTTGGACACAATGAGAAGTCCACAGCAGAGCTGTCCGTTGTATCCTCTTCTCTTCCTTGTTTGACACAGAGTGTACGCAGGAAGTGTGTGTGTGAGTGGTTTACTGTCCCCAGGTCAGGTGTTAGTCTGCCTATTAGACAGGTTTAGCAAGGGAAACAATGGAGAGGTGGGGCTAGGTATGTTTTGTGGCGGCTGTGGGGAAACCCTACTAACGGCCTGTGTCTGTATAGGTACCATGTCTGGATGAGGATCAGATTCGACAGGGGAATGACAAATTATATTGGGGGGAACAGAACGATGTGGCTTTGTGCTCTCCAGTCCTGATGCAGTCTGCTTCTCAGGGTCTCAGAGCAGATTACAGAGTCAGAAAGCTGCGGAACACCACCAAGGTCTGAGTCAGAGACAGACAGGCTGCATGGAGACCACCTTCACACCGTACACAATGTCCTAGCTCTAACCCACTGTCACACTACTGCACAATGGTTCCAACGTCTGGCCTGGGAACACTGTGTCTCCTCGTGTGTGTGTTGTTGTGCACGCCATGCTCTGTAACACTGACCTCAGGCCAGGGTTAATGATAAGCAAAGGATTACTCTTCTACAAGCCCCAGGTTGACTCCAGAATCTAGACCAGCCCTACCGCATGCACACACCCCTTAGCCTCTTACATGAGAGTTCTGGAGTGGGTGTGAAAGCAGTGGAGAGAGAGAATGTGATGTTAGAGTCTAAGCTGCTGCTGTCATGTTGAGGGTCTCAGGATAATCTGACCATGGTAAGTAACTACTGCAGCATGTCATGTGACTGGAAGGTTATGAGCTGATAGAGAGGCTGCGTCCCAATCTGCGTCCCAAATTACACCCTATTATTTATATAGAGCACTACTTTGACCAAAAGCAGTGCACTACATAGGGAATACGGTGGCATTAGTAACGCTTACAGAATGTTTGGAGTCAGCTTTTGACAGGACGTTGTTATGGCTGTTCCCCCAGACCCTGCCGGTCTCTAGGTTAGGGTCACAATTTTTAAGGTGGTCTTAAGATGGCCATTGTTGTATTGACATGCAGATTCCCATCCACAATGGTTGCTAGATGGAAAGGGTATTTTTATTATTTTACATTCTGGTTCCATCTCCACCTGAACTCAATGCATAGTGACTGTGAGGTGTGTGTTTGTTGGATACGTGACGGTGAGTCCGTCAGGTATGTGCCACGTGTTTGATACGTGAGGGTGAGACCATCAGGTGTTCTGTGTTGGAATGTCCTGCAGCACATGTTGCTGTGTTCCTGTGTGTCTCAACATGACTTCAACTGCAGCATTCCACGTGTGCCCTGAGACCTGACACTTCTAACAGAGACAGATAGTTCTTCCTCAGAACCTGGCAGGATGGAGCTGGTCTGATGGCCCTGGCAGACAGAGGGTCAAAGCATCAAAAGACACAGACAGACACACACACACACAACCTGAGACAAAAATGGCATAGCCCCGTAATCCCAGCTTCCCCCAGCTGCCCCCGATAAGAAAGTATTCTTATTGGTTGTGACCCATTGAGGAAGTGTTCTAAATATAGCCAGGTGTTTTCCCATCTGTCCAGGGGTTGGATAGAGGAGGGGGGGGGGGGGGGGGGTGAGGCTGGTCTACTGTCTGGTCTACTGGTCTGCTGGCTGGTCTACTGGTCTAATTGCTGGTCTACTGGCTGGTCTACTGGTCTACTGGCTGGTCTACTGGCTGGTCTACTGGTCTACTGGCTGGTCTACTGGTCTACTGGCTGGTCTACTGGCTGGTCTACTGGCTGGTCTATTGGCTGGTCTACTGACTGGTCTACTGGTCTACTGGCTGGTCTACTGGTTTACCGTCTGGTCTACTGGTCTACTGGCTGGTCTACTGGTTTACTGGATGGTCTACTGGCTGGACCTCTGGTCTACTGGTTTACTGGCTGGTCTACTGGCTGGTCTACTGGCTTGTCTACTGTCTGGTTTACTGGTCTACTGGTCTACTGGCTGGTCTACTGGTCTACTGGCTGGTTTACTGGTCTACTGGGCTACTGGCTGGTCTACTGGTCTACTGGTTTACTGGCTGGTCTACTGGCTGGTCTACTGGTCTACTGGTCTACTGGTCTATTGGCTGGTCTACTGGTCTACTGGCTGGTCTACTGGTCTACTGGCTGGTCTACTGGTCTACTGGCTGATCTACTGGTCTACTGGCTGATCTAATGGCTGGTCTACTGGTCTACTGGTTTACTGACTGGTCTACTGGTCTACTGGCTGGTCTACTGGCTGGTCTACTGGCTGGTCTACTGGTCTACTGGCTGGTCTACTGGCTGGTCTGTTGGCTGGTCTACTGGCTGGTCTACTGGCTGGTCTACTGGTCTACTGGCTGGTCTACTGGCTGGTCTGTTGGCTGGTCTACTGGCTGGTCTACGGGTTTACTGGCTGCTCTACTGGTTTACTGGCTGGTCTACTGGCTGGTCTACTGGTCTACTTTCTGGTCTACTGGTCTACTGGCTGGTCTACTGGTCTACTGGCTGGCATACTGGTTTACTGGCAGGTTTACTGGTTTACTTGCTGGTCTACTGGTCTACTGGCTGGTCTACTGGCTGGTCTACTGGCTGGACTACTGGTTTACTGGCTGGTCTACTGGGACACCTTCTAGGTCACCCAACGATCTCTTTCTATCCCTTATTTTTTCTTAGACTTTGAGAGTAAAACTAGGGTTATTTTCCCAGGGACATAGATTTTATTTTACAACCGAGACAAATTTCTGAATGTTGTGGAGAGAGATGAGTTCAGTCCTGTGAGTTTCAGCCCGTAGTTACGTGTTATGAGTTAGGAGTTGTGGATCATGGCTATGCCTTGGTGTAGAGGCCCAGAGGGAGTCTCTAGAGCACGGCTGTTAGAAGCCACAGAAGAGTAATGGCTGTGGAGAGACGTCATCCATCCTACCCTGCCCTGAGCTATGATGAGAGGCCTGGATCGTTCCATATAACATAGGCTGCGTCCCACATGACACCTCCTTCCCCCTTATATAGTGCACTACGTTTGTCTAGGGCCCATGGGGCTCTGATCAAAAGCAGTGCAATATGTAGGGAATAGGATGCCATTTTGGAGGCATCCATATACAGCTATAGGTTTGGTTATATATTATCAGACATTGGTTTGGGGGTTCTCTGCCTGTTTCTGTTAGCAAATGTGATTTGCGCATGCCAAATTAAACACAATGAATGATTGGTGGAGTAACCTCAGACTTCATTTTGTGGGGTTGGGAGTGTTCAGGACTGTTAAATCGATCCCAAATGCAACCCTATTCCCTATATAGTGCACTACTTGTGCCATTTTGGATGCATGGGAGTGTACTCTACATAGACCACAGGGCTCTGTGTTGGGCTGGGAGTGTACTCTACATAGACCACAGGGCTCTGTGCGGGGCTGGGAGTTTACTCTACATATACCACATGGGGGAAGGGGAGAGTTGGGAAACGCAGGAAAAAGAACGTAAAGAAATGCATGATGGGAATTATGTAATTCCGTCCAGATCTCGTGTGAACTTTGTACATCATCCCATTGCCAGCTACAATGTATAGCAGCATCTCAGATAGTACTATTGTAGAGCATGGACATGTCCCATAGCCTGTTAGATTAGGAATGTTTTCCACTTGTTTTTTCTGAACTAGTTTTTTTAATTTAGTCAATGCAGCAGACAGGTAGACCAGACCAGTAATCAATCACTAAAGACCAGACATGTCAGTCCATATAAAAATGTTGGTTGTTGTAGCAGAGGGAGCTTCCTGATAGGGCTGTCTTCTTTCTGTGTCTTGTCACCTGACCCCTGACCTCTAACCCATAACCCGACATGTGGTGGATGCTCAGAACTGAGGTGGTGTGGTATAACCATAGACACCATTCTAGTGTCCAAAAGCCTGTTTTAGCATGGGTAGCGCTATTGAGGACTTTCACCATTTTGAAGTAGTAAACTGGGTGAGACTTCCTATGGTTTGTGGAAGGATCACATAATTCCATCCAGGTCACCAGGAGGGATCAGACTTCACATTATACTTGTGAGCAAACATTCCATATCTACAGGTGGCAGTAAATCGCCAACCTTGGCTTTATACCTGTTCAAACAACACATTCCAGGTGGCAGTACACACCCTTTGTTTGCCAACTTATAGAAGTTGTAGAAGAAGAAAATGGACCTCTTCAAAATGGAGATGACCTCAATGGTGCGCTGCCCATGCTCTCACAGATGCCATAATGGGACATACACTGATGCGATGTCTATCTAAGTCTATGGGTATAACTATATCAATGAAGAGGAAAATGGAAGGACACTAACAGGACTTTATATGGGCTGTCGAGGGACAGACAGAAGTCTAGGACAGTCTTTGAAGCCCCTGTGAGTAAAATACAGACTGGTATCGCCATTGGGGCCATTCAGTCAGTTCTAGAAGGCTAATTTTCATCACAGCTTTATTTGTAGATGTGGGTCAGAGCCTGTTATTAGATCTATTATGTTAACATAGTTTAGAGTTTCGACAGCTCCATGGGCCCAGGTCAAAAGTAGTGCACTATATAGTGAATAGGGTGCCATTTGGTACTCACACCTAGTTTCCTCTGTCTGCAGAATGAGATGAGATAATTGTTTAGAGCAGAGAGCTGAGAGAGACACTGTCAGCATTGCTTCTGTTCTCCAACCCTATGACTGAAGAGGACAGAAATGTAATAATGAAATTTGACCCTGTTATG